>NC_041371.1:3813196-3995696 GCF_900634415.1 Cottoperca gobio | reverse complement strand
ATGTGTTCTGACTCGCAGCAGATATCGCTTTCAGAGAGCAGTTGTCGATTACTTCAAATGCCGCAGCTCTGCTGCTCTGGAACGAACCTCTTCACATTTAAATTGAAGAAGCGTTCATTACCTCCCGTCGGAGCGCGCCTGCAGGTCCTGCAAATACAGATTTTATTTGAAAAAGGTGAAACAGGAGAGCGTTCTGCTTTCTGCAGTCAGTCAGAGCCAAATGATTTATGTTTTGGTCATTTCTGTCAGGCGATATGTAGCATGTTCAGAATAGTGGACACACCTGGGGGGGGGGGGGAGAAATACATTTTCTGTAATAGCAGAGCTCATTTCTACGACTTCTCTCATGCCGGCAACAAAGAGAACCTAAAGGTGTCGTTTAATATGAATGATTACAAGATTTTAGTTGCATTTCAGAAGCACACCGTCCGTCTCACTTTGGTATGAAAGTCTCCATTTATATCGGGAAACTTGGAATGAATGAAGAATTAAATGAGGGAATAACTATTTGCAGAATGAAAGGACCCCGAAGACCTCGACACACACACTCATTCCACCTCCTTGAACCTCACAATTGACTCTGAATCTGTTTTTAAAAAATGAAGAAATGAAGTACCTGTAGCTGCAGAATGTTAAAAACCTGGGTTATGAATAAAAGAAGAAGGAAGGAAGTCTTCCATGTGGGAACACAAGTGTCGAGTTGTGATTTGTAGCTAGTTAGTGAGACAGCCACGTTACCTTTAAGAACTTGTAATGCTGCTCCAGATCCTCATCCTTGAAGCCTGTCCCGATCTGCAAGAGACGAACAGCGATAACACACACACACACACAAATATACACATATTCCCTGAAGGTGAGGCAGCAGACATTTGGCAGTGAGCAGCCCCCCCCCCCCCCCCCCCCACACACACACACATATCGTCTTCATGCTTTGCCTGAAGCGTCATGTCATCTCTCAAAAGACCTGAACCCGCTGAGACACAAGACTCACCTAACGGGCTCACATGCACAGAAAAGAAGAGAAGAGGACGAACAACATGCAAATATAGCATTTCTCCAGCTCCCAGATGTTTTGTAAAGAGGCAGGAGCTTTATGTTCCGTGAGGCTGCAGTCGCCACACCGAGGGGGAGACGCGTTTCGTTCATCTGTGGCACCTTTGTGCAGCTGAAACCCACCCGGCCGGGCCAAGTCCAGTGCTGCAATCCACACCGATCGGGTGGAATCTTGTTTGGTTGTCGTGAACTTTTATATTTTAAACTACAATAATTATACATATAGATACTTATACGTATATAGTAATGTATATATGTCTAATAGATAATAATACATATGAATAATATATATAGGAATATATATATAGATACATAGTATAAGATATATAGATATATAGATAGAGGATTATAATCTATAGATAAATATAATATATAATTATAGATATATATATATGATAGAGAACATATCACATATATATTAAGAATAATATATATAGTATTATATATAGATATCTATTAGTGATATGTGTGTATATGTGTATATAGATAATATACTACACACACAAGAAAGACAGAGAGATAGAGATGAGGACGAGAGAGCTATATGATATAGAGAGATACACACATGACAAGAGGAGAGAGACACACAGAGACACACAGAGAGGAGAGAGAGAGAGCGATGAGAGAGAGAGAGAGAGAGAGAAGAGAGAGAGAGAGAGAGAGATAGAGAGAAGAGAGATAGAGACACAGAGAGATAGAGAAGAGACACACACAGAGAGATAGAGACACAGACAGAGAGCACAGAGAACACACAGAGATAGAAACAGAGAGACACACAGGAGATAGAGAGAGACAACACATAGAGAGAGACACATAGGAGATAGAGAAGAGAGATGACACACAAAGAGAGAGAGACAGAGAGAAGACAATGAGATATAGACATAAGATACACACATGAGACGATAGACATAGAGATATACACAGAGATAGAAGAGACAGATACAGAGAAGAGAGATAGATATATAGAGATATATATATATATATATAGATATATATATATATCTATATATAATATATATATATAGATATATATACATACACACACACACACACACATATATATATATATATATTTTTTTTTTTTTGAGAAACTCAAAATCTGAATACAATCTCCCAGGAAGGAGCTGTTGCTGTGAGCGTAACCTGATCGTCTCGTTGCTTTCATTAGTATTCCTCTTATTCTCTGTGAGGGGAGTCGACGTGAACCGTGTCTGAGTGAACTTCGCAGCAGCGGTTCTGCAGCCGCGCTGCTCCTGGATCTGCTGAGGACTTGTGTCTCTCGCTCAAGGACATTTCAGCAGGACGTATAGTTGAGATTACATTTGGGAAAAGGAAATGTGGGTTAAATTCAGCTTTCAGCTACAGAGGAGCCTCTCAGACGGAGGAGGGCTCCTGAAGTTTACCGTGTCAAGGACGACTACTTTTTGGTTTTTCATGCCTTTGTTTTTTACATCTGCTACTTTTCTCTGTCACTCTTCAATGTCAGTGTGTGCGACATGTCCGCCTGTTTGTAATGGCACTTCTTTAAGACTGTGGGCCTCTGAGCCCTGTGCGGGGGGGATGCGATGCACCAACACAACTTTAAGAAAGCACAATGCGTAACTGGCATCAGACAGGGATTCCCAGTCGGGAACCTCAGAAAGGCAATTTTAAAATCTCATCCTAATGTGTGCACGATCTGAGCTGAGGTGACGTCTGCAGCAGGTCGCTGTGAGCCAACCCTTGCATTGTGCAGCTCAGTCGGCATTTGTTTAGAGCTGAACGTTCACAAACAACGAGGACAATGCAAGAACAACTCTTTGAAGAATATGTGAAGGTATAAGGTCTCTCACACACTGGAGCTCGCAGCTACCCAAGCAAAGCAAGAATAATATGAAAATCAATAACAGACAAAAGACGGGCGCTCTTCATCTGACATTTTACACAGCAAGCGGTGTCTTCTGTTGTGTACTTTAAACGCAACATCCTTCCTCACCTCACTTAGCCAGGATCGTAATCTCAACTGTGAAAACATTTCTCCAATGAGATTTGATTTCAGTGCAAAGAGGGAAAAAAGAAATCCACCGGCGCCGCCTGAAAAGCTAACCCGGTAATCTGACGGACGCTTTAGCCTTCATCGGCTCCGGTGGAACTGCTCGGAGGCCGACGGCAAAAACGCTGCCGTCTCGCCGGCGAGCTCCCAGGTGTGAGTGTGTGTAAGCGCATGAAAGTGAAGCGGGCGGTGCTGGAAGCATGCTGCTCGCCAAATCCTTTTTCCATGGATAAACATTAAAAATATGGAGATGGAAGGTTTTTGCAGGACAGACGAGACGGAATGATCTGTGGTGAAGTCATACTCTAGCTTGTTCACGCTCTTATTATCTCAAACACACACACACACACACACACACACACACACACACACACTCCAACACATGCTTACCTCTTATCCTAAGATGCGCCTTCACACACAGACTAGTACACACGCAAAGATTTTCCTCAGACTCAAATATGAAAGGAAAAGGGACACACATGCAGAGCAACCACACACACACACACACACACACACACACAGACATTAAAAACACCCTGCAGAATACACACGCGCACTCTAAAGAGACGTTAGCACTTTATAAGTCCTTAATGCAAAGATGTGAAAAGCTCATCACATAAAAGCAAGAGGTGGAACAAAACATTAAATATGTTCCGAACAAGCCACGCTGGAGTCGAGGATCGGGCTCGCCTCCCGAAGGTTCCAATAATTAAATTATATATATTAACATGTTGAACTGTTGACGGACGTCTCCAGGCTATAAGAGCAGTTTCTTTGGGCTTCAGTCTAATACAACAAAGAGAGCAGCAGGTGTGTGTGTGTGAACCGTGATAATCCTTTAGTTTGACAGCAGTGATGTGATGTATGCACCGTACAGACACACACCTTGCAGACGGACTGAAACTCCTCGTTCTCTTCGTCGTAGCAGGCCAGCAGGAAGCCCCCGTAGGTGCCCGCTCTCTTTCCTTTTCCCAGGTAGGCGCCAATCACACACAGATCAACTGTGTCACCCACCCCGTCCAGGTAGTCCTTCTTCAGCTGAGGGAGAGCGCAGGAGAAGTATTACTGTGTTTAATAACAACATAGGATCAGTTACGACTCAATGTGAAGCGTCAGGTGTTACAAATGTTCCTGTGCAGCAGAGAACCTGATGATCGTTACAAACTAAGATGTTCAAAGTCAAAGGGTCGAATATTATACGCAGAGAAATACATGAAGGCCTTTATACAGTCAGACATAAGTGTGTGTGTCGTAACAGAAGAAATGCTTCAGTTGTGTAACACGTGTGTGTGTGTCGTGGTCAGTGCGTGCACGGGTTTATGTGAAGTGTCACACACACCTTGAGCCAGTTGTGAGAGCGCTTTGCAATTTCATAGGTGGCATCCTTCTCCAGAGTCTTCACCATTAGACCCTCACAGGAGTCTACACACACACACACACACACACACACATTAGTACACTAAAACACAATTCTAGGTGTGCAAAAAGGAAATAAACAGATTATCTTTGAGATGCATGGAAGGTCTTTGTCTTCCACACACACACACACACACACACACGCATTCTAGAAACACAGAAAACACAATTACACAACTCACAGGTTCTGTTGCAAACATACACAACAATACAACCAACATGCAGATCAAACAGAGAGACAGCAGGCAGGAAAACAAGCAGTTAACTTCTACACACTCACACACACACAGAGAGACACACTCACACACACACTCACACACACACAGAGAGACACACTCACACACACACACGAAAGCAGCAGGCTAGGCCACAAATGAAATCAAACTTGCATGTAACACACCCACACACAAAAAGGTTCAATAGGCACGGGGACAGCAGGAAGTAAAACAAACAGGAAGCTGCGTCTCGGTCTAACACACACAATCACGAACACACACCTCGGACAGACTGCTCCAGGAACTCTGCGATGGCGTCGGTGTTGTCGGAGTCGATGTATCGGGCGAACACAAACTCTCCCTCCACCTCCGAGAAGTTTTCTCTCAGCAGAGCCCGACGCCGACACAGCGGCTGTCGCACCAGGGACTACACACACACACACACACACACAAACAGGCACATCACTACAAATAGCAAAACTATGTCATTACAACCATTTCCTCTTCATAGCTTGGAGCCTCGCAACAACAAGGATGAAATGCCATCACACACACACACACACCCCCCCCCATGAGTCCAGTGCTCCTCATCCATTGAAGAAAGTTTTTGTAATCTTTTTTTAACTGCATTATTGGATTTCTGGACTGAAGCGGAAACAAGCTTAGAAAGTTGAAGTGGCGAAACACATCCACCACATACTGAGGAACATTTACCTGCCAACTCCTGAGCGACACGTTGCTAGATGCTAAATGCTAGATGCTAAATGCTAGATGCTAGATGCTAAATGCTAGATGCTAGATGCTAGATGCTAAATGCTAGATGCTAGATGCTAGATGCTAGATGCTAATGCTAGATGCTAAATGCTAGATGCTAAATGCTAGATGCTAAATGCTAGATGATGCTAAATGCTAGATGCTAATGCTAGATGCTAGATGCTAAATGCTAGATGCTAAATGCTAGATGCTAATGCTAGATGCTAATGCTAGATGCTAAATGCTAAATGCTAGCTCGCTCTGAGAAGCCCTAATGTTGGGAAACAGGAGGTTTATCTGACGCACATCAAGCTGTCGCCATACTGAATAAAAACTAATATTTCTTAACGCGTCACACAACGTCAAGTTGTTTCTGTTTTACTGCCATAAAATCCCTTTTATTTTCATTATATTAATATTTTGCCTTATAACTTTTAAGATATATCTAAACAATATTAGAAATCATCCTTTAAAATAAAAATACAACACGTGTAATATGTGTTTATTTCTAGAATTTGAACTCCTCTGGTCATTAAACCTGCCAGATTCCCCAGAAACAGCACCAAGGACATGACCTTGGGGTCCTCAGTGGTCGCAGCCTGTAACGGCACGGAGGGTTCAACGTGTGTGTGTGTGTGTGAGTAGGGACTAAAGGTCAACATTTATAGAAAAGAGATAATCAATCAAATATAAATAAATGAAAGAGAAAGTATGTGCACAAAGACACAAAGTAAAAGCATAAACATTTACATAAATGCCACATTAGGTGGGACGCAGCAGTGAAATGGCAGAAATAAGAAAAGCTGCAGCTCTCCGTCTCCGTGCACAACATCCACTCTTGTTGATTTGCATTTTCCTCGGCTGACTTTTAGGAAATTAGCTTTAAAAAAAACAAAAACGTGTATTATATATACTCAATCCCATTCACAATTACACTCACACACACACACACACACACACACACACACACACACACAGAGACAGTGTAAGGCAGTCACACACTCACTCAGACACTCAGCTGGAATTACAATGAGCATTACAATCATTATCTAGTTACGGCCTCCAGTAGCACCATCATTGGCATTCAGGGACGTTGTTGGCATCTCAGCGGGGCGACGAGCACGCAGCCACGCTCACAAACAATAAACACACACACACACGCTGATTTTGAACGACAACAGGCGCACTGGGAGAGATCTCAGGGGAATATTTTCCTCATCAGCACCAGATCTTACCTCGCCGTTGAGATAGAGGAGGTCAAAGGCGTACACGCACACTTGGACTTTGATCTCCGAAGCATCCACGTCCTGCAGGAAGGCATTAACACACACACACACACACACACACACTTGAATATTTTTCCCTTGACTAAAATGTTAAAATAGACGCAACTTATTCACAAATCGCTACATCCAACCTTGGGACTTGTTACAAAGAGCTCTTTGATTTCTCTCTGGTTCATCTTGAAAGTTACCCCCCCCCGCCTTCCAGCCTCCACCTTCTAACCGCTTCGCAACCTCCTCGCTGCGTTCGTTCCTTTCTCTTCCAGCACATTACTTCCTGCTCCTGGACTCCCTTCGCTCCTCCATCGCCTGCTCTCACCTCATCCTGTTTATTCCACACTCGTTTACTCCCGTCAGTCTCTGCACTCTCTGCCTTATTACCGCGTTCCCTTGTGGCCCCCCGATGTAAAACTCCCCGCTCTTTTCCAACTGCACCGAAGCAATATTGAATTCCAAGTTATCAGTTATCCGTTTGATCCATTAGCATGCGCGCGTGTAACATCCTTCCTAATGGAGAGTTTATATAATCAGGTTGTAACATTAGAACAATAAGAAGAGCTGCTGCAGGTTTAAGAGCCGTTTCTCAAACCTTTGCATTCCGACAACATGCAAAACTCATTCTTTCCGAATTTTTGTGGAGCGACACGTTTCAACTAACGATGTGCAAATCTCCACTTAGGTTATAATTAGGCGAAACAACCGGCTTCTTTATAAACACTTTCCAAAACCTTTGAGGGGTTCAGAGACGCGATCAGAAACATCTCCTTAATAAAACTCTGCCGTCTGAAAGATTTATCTCCTAATTTATCCATCTTCTCTTTTTCACTCCCTCATTATTCCCCCTCCCCCGCCCCCCGCCCGCCCACTTGCCAATTAATGATGTTTAATTAGTCCATATCGGGTTGCATTTCCTCATCTGAGCTGTGAACGCTCTTGGCTGTAAGACAGTGGAGACGTTGTTACCAGAAGGGCAGTGCAATCAGTTTGTGCATCAAACCATCATTTACAAATGATCACCATTTCATCGTGTAAGAAATCATCAGGATAATCATTTCCATCATCACGCCGCCCGTGTTGGCTCCTTCCTAATTTTCAAGAATGCCATCGTGCACACAATAAGACAAGGAGCGGAGCCGTAATGTGATTGGTGCGGTGGAAAGAGGCCGTTATTCTGATCAAACCTGAAAAAACACATCGCTGACATTTGCAATCTCACAGCCCCCGCCGCTCTCCTCCGCCCGTTTGACTGTCTCCCACTTATCAATCTCCCCCTCTTTCTGTCTGCTCTTTCTCCCTCCGTCTGCCGGATCATTTCACTCCATTATCTCCCTCTCCTCTACCTTCTGGTCTTTATCTCCGTCTTGTTTTCTCTGTCTCCAACCTTTTCACTCCCGTCCTCCCGTCTACACCCTGAGCATTTCATTCGTCCTTCTCCCGTCGCTATGATATTTCCTCTGCATCCATACCTTTCTTTTACGGGTGGTGAGGACCTGGAAGGGCTGGATCTGTTTCTTCTCTCGGTCCCAGGCCACCGCCTCAGAGTCCAGGACGCAGGAAACAACAGAGTCCTTCTTCACCTTTAGAAGAAAGCGTGCAGCAAGAGAAAACCTGATTACATTCAGCACGGAGATGAGACGGGCGTTTCAAGATTAAAAGAGAAGACAGCCAGATGATGTTATTTGCATGTACGTAACATCTGTTTTAGCAATCAGAGAACTGTCAAGAAGTTTCATTGAAGTAAATTCAATAAACTTGCAGATTTATACTCCGTGCAAGACTTAACGTGGAGCTGCGGCGGCGGTATGAAAGTTGACGTTATCAGACAACATTTGCTTATCAATGGTATGGAATAAAACTAACATAAATGAGTGTGTGTGTGTGTGTGTGTGTGTGAGAGTTAAAGGTAGAGAAGGAGCAACTACAGTATATGTTCATTGTTATTTATTATAGGACATTTTAAAAGTTCTGAGATTATCTTACTGTGAAAATCTCACACTGTTAAAACTCCACTGAGCTTTTAAAAAGCATGAAATACAAGCAATCAAACTGCAGGAACGCTCGGAGGCGGCGCCGGGTCCTGCAGCTGCCCTCCATTTGTTGCCAAATGCTTTGGAAGTCAACACATTAAACTTTTTTTCTCCTCCACACTACATTTATCGTTACTCTTGAGAAGACATATCTGCCGCCGTCTCTTCTCCTCAACCAGCCACTGAAGTGTTGCACACACCCCCTCTTTTTTTCGGATGCCCACGTTGTGCCAAAAGCCAAATGTTTCACCAGAGATGTTTCACAGTTTGTTTCTCGGTTTAGTTTTTTTTATTATTTCTGCATTAATTAAAAGGCTCTTGGCAGCTGACGCACGAGGAAAACCTCGGATGTGGTTTAATGTCGTGGATAAACCAGCTATGGGCAGATTATATTGACCATCAGTGGCTGCTCATTATCTGAGCCGCCAAATCCCGTGTGTGAAATTTCAGGATGTTAATCTCTTGCGTTCCGGTCGATTTGGGGCCACCGGGACGCTTCGAACGTACAAATTGAACCAGATTGAGAGACGAACAGCGAGTGAGGTCCGAAGGAGAAAGCCGATCAGAGTTAAGAGCGAGAGACATTTGGAACCGGTCAGACGCACCAAAACAGAACCAGTTACAAGGTCATTAGGCTAAGGAATAATCAATCCATAATCCATAATCCATAATCCATAATCAATTCATAATTAGAATCCTTACGGCACTATGGTAGCTTTGGGGAAATAATTATTTCCTCATTAATATGCAAATGTTCTAATGAGACCATCTCCTCTATGAAGGGAATGTGTGACGATGTATGCATTGTGTTTACGAGAACACACACACACACACACACACACACACACACACACACACACACACACACACACACACACACACACACACACACACACACACACACACACACACACACACACACACCACACACACACACACAGGACTAAATATGCTCATTTGAATTCAAGCAGCTTAATCAGATTAATCGTTTGCAATGTTAATGATTAGAAATCGATTTCCTGGATGAAAGCTTCATTTAAAACAACATACATGTTGTTATAGCATAATCAATTAAACATCCGGCACAAACGCCCACACAGTTCAGGCAGAAGTTATGGTGATAGAGGTAAGAGACAGCAAAAGGTTACTAGAGAAGTGAGAATCGAGAGGAGCAAGAAAAAAATTGTTTTAAAAAAAGGAGGGGAATGTGTGGAAAATGAGTGTGAAAGACAAATGGTGAGAAAGGAGATGAGGAAGTGCAAGCCAAGACAAAAAGGGTGAGAAGACGTCAGCCAGGAACCATTGACGAACAGACAGAGAGAGAGACAGATAGAGAGAGAGGAGAGACAGAGAGAGAGAGAACAGGGGAGAGATAGAGAGATGAGAGAGACAGAGAGACAGACAGAGAGACAGAGAGACAGACAGAGAGAACAGAGGAGAGAGAACAGAGGAGAGAAGAAAGAGAGTAGAGACGAGGAGAGACAGGACAGAGAGACAGACAGAGAGACAGACAGAAGACAGACAGAGAGAGCCACAGACAGACAGACACGACAGACAGCAGACAGAGAGAGAGAGAGAGAGAGAGAGAGAGAGACAGAGAGAGAGAGAGTAGAGAGAAGAGAGAAGAGAAGAGCGAGACAGAGAGAGAGACATGAGACAGGACAGAGAGAGAGAGGAGAGAGAGAGGATGGAGAGAGAGAGATAAAGAGAGAACAGACCAGGATAGACAGATCATATATATAGACGGAGAGAGAGAGAGAGAGATACATATGAGAGGATACGAGAGAGAGAGAGAGAGACAGGAGAGACAGAGAGAGATAGAGAGAGAGAGAGAGAGAGAGAGAGAGAGAGCAGAAAGGTAAGATTGCAGACATGCTGTATCACAGTGCTGACAGAAGATGAGAGGAAGGGAGGTGGACAGGAATGATTAAGACGAGAGTGAGAAGAGGAGAAAGAGGTGAAAAGAGAGCAGCAAGTAGCGGTGGAACGAACAGCTATCATCAAGAAGTAATGAAGAAGAAAGGAGCGAGAGATGATTAGACAGGGAGACAGGTGGCCAGAGAGAGCAATAAGGTGAGAGACAAAGAGCCGTGCAGCTTTCACACTTCGGAAAAGAAAGGGAGCAAAAAAATAGAGATAAAAGTCAGTGTGAGAAAAACTTGAGAGGGCAGATGTTATGTGAAATGATGAGATACAGCGGGAAGGAACGCCGGATACAAATGAAGAGAGGGGAGCACTAAAGAAGTTCACTTTTCATTTGCTGCCATGACCTCTGGAGGGTGGAGGAGGTTCAAGTCATGCTGGCACAGAGATATTGCTTTACCGCAGGGCAACAAGCTATTTAGCTTGATGAGGTGAGCACACACACACACACACACACACACACACGATCAGTGAACAACATGAGGAAATCTATGAAAAGGAACATAAGAGATGAAACTAAACATTTACTCTCTAGTCTCCAGCACAGCCACAGCCACACACACACACACACACACACACTGAGCTCGTCTGTTGCTTGGTTTAAGGGGAGGAGAGCGTTACAGGGTGCAGCCATGCTAAGGACCACGAGAACACCGTGGTAGTGCGGTTATCCCCTGCGGTGAGGCCACAGCTGCGACGGGACGGAGGACGAAAACAACTTCGGTGCAAGAAAGTACGAATAACAAACTGAACACAAGCACCGGGCCGAGTCCATCCATCTTCTCCTGCCCAGCTGCTGTGAAGTGACTGAAGTTGCCTTCAATTGCAGTTGGAAATGTCAAAACACTCTGACGGAAAGCAATAATTGTGAAATATAAAGTCTACTAGTGCTGGCTGTTAAGTTCACAACATGACATCACACAAATGGGCCTTTTAAAGTGACCACGGGGGCTAATCGCCGCCTCATTTGATGTGAACGCAGCCGTACGGGACACATGACCACCGGGTGCACATTTGCTTCAACGTGCACCTTTTCTCTTGTCCTTCTCATCTTCACCCAATTTTGCAAATGAGGAACGCAAAGTCACCAGGTGACCCGCTCTGAAAACATCGGTGAAGTCTCATCTGTGACAATCTCGACACGAACGTCAAGAAGAGAATGAAACACGAGCGCGTGGAGAGAGCAGCTTTCTCTGGGTAAGTCGTCGCAGTTCTCGAGTAAAGCAGAAAAACACACTCAGCAGGCGCTAAGGTAGCGAGCGTGCTGAGATAACCCCATGCCAAGTGCCAAAGAATCAGGTGCTGGTGGTCTCTTCCTCTCGCCACACACACACACACACACACACACACACACACACACTGGCTGATTAGGCGAGCCCACCCACAGCTGCAATTAAACAACCAGTGTTTAGCGAAGTGCTCTCTCTGAATTAAAAGCAACTGAAGGGTCTGTGGAAGCTCTTGGTGACTGAAGGAATAAAAGCATTAGAGTCAGAGCGTGGACACGTGGACACCAGACAGATGATAGACGGGCACAGTGAAAGACAGAGTGAGCGGCGTAAGTGTGCAGTCGTTCTCCGCACCGCTGTAAAAGCCCTCATTTGACAATCAAAGCTCCGAGCGACTGTCTTCTCTCCCCCGGGGCTGAGCTGCAGCTCTGTGTTATCAAGTGTGTTACCTTGGGAATGCGAGAGATGATATCGGGGTATTTGCTGGTGTTGTCTTCCTGGTTGCGGCTGAATACTCGAACCTCCCCGCTCTCCAGAATGTGAATCTGTAGGGGGGGGGGGGGGAATATAAACAAACACAATTGATGTTAGTTTTTTAAGTGAAAAGCTCCGATCGGATAGTCTGATGTGTGAATAATGCATGTAGCAAACTACTGCCTAACAATGGAGCGCATCACTTTAAATGCACCGCCAGATGAGAGTCCTCAACAGTTTGGTGCTTTCATTAGGTGAACATAAGGTCAGAGAGTCTCGCTACGACTTGCCGGAGAGACACGGAAGACTACAAGCTGGAGTCTGGCCAATAAGGCTGCGTATCGATATCCAGCGCTACCGGCCAATCAGAGCTTCGTCTCGTCCTCGTATCGTCTGCTACTCCTTTCCTCGTTCGCTTTAAATCCTTTGTCCTTTCTTAATGTGGACTGTAGTGGACTACAACGTGGTTAACCGGACGTTACCATCTTGAGCACAATGTGTGTTATCATCACGTTCCCACTTTAAACACATTCACGTCACAAGACACGGCGTATTTTAAACACACAAAGAACTTCTCTTCTATTGATCGACGAGCATCGTCATGAAATAGAAAGAAAAACACACACCATCACTTATTTGACTGATTAGACGGGAAACACTCCCATGAATACATACAGTCATTTAGATTCATGCCACACACACACACACACACACACACAGGAGTGTTTTACTGAGTGGTGTATCAAGAGTCCCTCTGCTGGCTGTTTGCGGTAGCGTCCACTGCAGTGCGAGCAGAGAGAGTGAAGAGGAGGAGGACGTCATGGGGTTTCTCTCTCCATCCTCTCTCTGCTCGTCTCTTATTCTCAATTCAGCTTCAGTTCAAAGGAACTTTATTGGCATGACTGTCCAAAATTAACAATACAGCTGGAGGGGTTTACATTACAATCTCTCTTTATGTCTCTCTCTTGAAATTCTCCTCAGTCCCACTGCTGTCCCCCCGTTCTGTCTTCGAGTCCCCCCCCCCTTCTCCACAATGGCAAGATGGAGCTTTCTCTGCCTACAGGCCCACGGCAAAAGCAGCACTACTGTTTATCTTAAATGCACACACACACACACACACACACACACACACACACACACCTGTGCACGCTCTCCGTCGTATTTGTACTCGCAGGTGAACGCCGCCTCGTCAAACCTCTTCATCACCTCGCCGACACCCTTGGTGGGGTGAGCCAACATGGGTCTCAGCGGTATACCTGGGAGAAGGAAGGTGGCGTGTGAATTCGAGAAAACAGCAGGACACGGAAACAAACCAGTACGAAGAAATGTAGCGACGCCTTTTTTCATGAATTCTAAATAATACGTTTGAGAGTGCGAGTCAGCGCCGCAGAAGTTTTCTTCCAGTGTCACTGCGTGGAGAGGCGGGGCTCTCTGGGATCAGATCATCTGGGATCCATTGAGCAAAAGAAATGAACATTTCCACACACACACACACACACACACACACACACACACACACACACACACACACACACACACACACACACACACACACACACACACACACACACACGGCCGACAGGACGATTGTTAATCTGCCAAAAGAGCAGCTAGATTTGTCTAACTGACCAACAACGGCCAATAAAGTGCCCCAATTTAGTGGCGCTCAGATGCAGGCTGGGTATTAATCCTGTACCCCGGTGCCCGGGCTCCTTATCACAAGAAGCATGACAACGGTGTAATTGGGAGCTAATCCTTAGTTTAGCGGTATCTTTTATCTTTAAGTGATAAATGACTCAACTAAAATAACTGACTCGCCCCCACTGAACGGATCGATGAACACACATCAGTCACTGTTTTGAGTCCTATAGCCTTTCTGCCTCCTGATTGGTCGCTTACCCGGCGTGAGCTTGCAGTGATTGGGCAGCTCGTCGATACCTTCTTTGAGCAGAACGGGGATGAGGACGTCGTAATTGGGCATCTCGCTGGAAGGGAGAGCGTTGGGGGAGAGATGCGGGGGGGGGGGGTTTGGGAAGAAAAAGAAAAAAAGAAAAATCAATACGACCCAAAGTGAAAGTGCGCAGAAGGAGTGAGGGAGAATAAGGGACAGGGATTAAGGGGGATGAGGCATTGTGGTGGCGTCGAGGAGAGACTGCAAAGTGAGTTTGTTTAAGCTTCAGTCACCAGTAAGTCTGTTTGAGAATCAGACTCTTCGCTTCGATCCACGCCCGCCTGCTCTCGGCGCTCATCCCCTTGCCTGCGTCTATCACAGCGGGAGGGAAGCCTATAAAAAAAAAAAAAAAAAAGGAAATTTCAAAAACAGATCCGAGTAAACGTTTGACCGAAGATCTGCTGCGTGGAAGTTCAGAGGCGCTTCAAACAGGGGCGGTGCAATTACTGCTGTACAGATGTTGCAGGGTGGACGCCACTTCAGCACCTGCACAGAATGTGCTCTTCAATGACCCGCCTGATTAAATAAATAAATAAAAATGTTAAGCAACACATTTCCAGACCACACCGCAGATCAATGCAAATTTCCCCGACGAAACTCTCGTCTAATTGACTCTTATTAAAGCTCCAGTCGTGAGCGAGCCATGAATACTAATAAGCCAGGAATGAATTCATTTCATTTAGTGTAGGTGGGATCGGTGCTGAAAGCAGGTGATGAGAGAAAGCCTGTCAAACCTTCCTCCAGAACTGGGATGAATTATGCATATCGGTGAGAAGTTGCGGCGATTTCATATCTACACTTTAATACCTGAAGACTGCAGCTTTTGTTGAGGCTTTTTTTAAATATTCAACACGTTTCGGAGACGCAGTCGGTCAGATATTACGTCTGTCTGCAGCTCTAAATGTTTCAAACGCTTACAAGGAATACTTTAACGCAGTGTTAGGAAGGGTTCTATAAATACAGATTATTATTACCTGCTGCAACACCTCCCCTCCCGCTCCTGCAGTGTGACCTCCCAGATGGGTTTGTATTTAAATTTCATAATTACTTTATACATCACACGTACAGAAATACATCTGGCTAACACAAACGTGATGAAACAAAGTTTGGATTTAACGTTCTGCGACGTGACGTTAACGGTCGGGACATTTGGGAAAATTATTATTATTATTATTATTATTATTATTATTATTATTATTATTAGGATAAACTTGATGAACTTATGCTTTAAAAATTCAAGATTACCTTGTCCAGGGGGGGTCAGGCACACAGCCTGGCTTAGTGCCGATAGGACACTCTGCTCAGCCAGGCCAATCCTCAGCTTCCCAGCCAGAGACCTGTCAATCAAAACCACAATACCAACAGCTGTCAGTGCTGAGGCTCACCTCCACCTGCTGCGTATGGAGCGCTACACGCTGGAACATACGCACACAGCTATAAAAAGGCCCTGTGCATCTATATATACACACACACACACACACACACACACACACACACACACGCAGGTGTGCGTGTGTGTGTGTGTGTGTGTGTGTGTGTGTGTGTGTGTGCCTGCCTGCAGTCACAAACACATCCAAGCCCGTCCATCTATGCACGTGTGTGAGAGAGTGTTATTTTACCTGACTATGTAGCGGGCCTCCGAAAAGCGGCATGCCACAAAGAGGCCTTTGATGATGTCGATTTTCTTATTCATGGCCTGAGGCAGACGGGAGGAAATTGAGATTCACAGAGGAAGAGCGAGAAGAGACTGAATGCAAAAAGACTGAGGTCACAGGCGAGTACAAACTCCATGTTCAATCCAAAATGTAAAAAAAAAAAAGAAAGAGCCGGCAGCAAGGGGGATGAAAAAGAAACTAATTGCTTGAGAAATTCCGGCAAGGTGACGACTTATTCAAAGGCTCAAAGATTACCCTCTTCCCTCTGAAGTAGACAAATAAACTAATAATCCCCAGTTCCATAAACAATTGCATTAACATTTGCTTTCTCTTCCCTCGCCGGCCTCAAAGCTGAGAGCCAAACAGAGTGAAAACAATATTTACAGGTCTGCTGTCCTCGAGTGAAACTCACCGAGTTCCCACTCATGCTGCCGATTTCCTTCAATTTCCTGAACACGCCCCCTGCTGTCAGACTGGCCGGCTGGAACATCGTGCGCTGGTTGCTACGGGAACTCTCGGCCACAAGGCCCAGATCCCCTTTCTCCTGAGCGTCCGCCTTGATTTTGTCCAATTGTCGCCCTGGAAACAAGAGCGAGACGGTAAATAGCAGTTGCCTCGCCGACTGATGAGCAGAGAAGGGTGCCATTAGCAGTTCGCCTGAGAATCCACAAGCAAGAGAAAATAAATGGTTGTGTGTGTGTGTGTGTGTGTGTGTGTGTGTGTGTGTGTGTCTATTACCAGTTGCTTGAGCAACGGCTTTCATAAGCACAGTCTCTCCAACACCGAGCTCCATCCCCAGGTAGGCAGGACCCAGCTGGTTCAAACACAGGTACACACAGCACAACAGGTCGTCTGGAGAAAGAACACACACATATTTTATTACAAAGAACAAAACTAATTGATTATTGATTTTATTTTGATGGATGCTGATATAATATAATATCGTTTTAATTATTTTGCCCACAATAAATGTGCAGTGAAAATCTGAGACCGTGACAGCCCTCGTCAGGTCTACAAAGAGAAGCCCAGACACACACATAAACACACCACACACACCATACTCAGAGACCACACTAATCTCACACACACACACAACGAGCAACCAAACCACAGACAAAGACACACAAACAAAAACAGACACCTCATGACACCACCAAACACAAAAACATGACCACATACTCCCGGACAACACCAGAGGCTAAGAGACACACATATACACACACACACACACACAATACCAGAATCCCACAGGTACATTCTCACACACACACAAACTGACTCATCCTCCCACTTTTATGTGCAACCTGGCTTCATCATCATCTCCTTGATAGAGTGGCTGACAGCCAGCTGCCTGTGTAGCTACATCAGCATGCATTATGGGAGAGATAAAACACCATTTACCTGGAGAGAGCAGCAGCACGGAGCGAAGCAGGTTCGACAGCGTCTCGATGTTTCTCAGCCTGCGAAACGACAACAGGATTGCTTTGAAACAAGGAAGACGAGTTAAATGAGTTTTAAAGCCATCCTGTAAATACCGGGAGGCGGGAAATGAGATTTGTTTTGAGGTTTTAATCGGAAATGGACGCCGGGGAGGCAGATGAACTGTTCGTTTATGAAACGCTATACATCATTTGGAGTGGGCGGGGGCGTTTGTCATTCAATAGGAGACTTCAGTTACAAGTCATCCTTTAAAGAGTGCGATCACATGCCTGCAACACAGACGTGTGACATGTGAGTGAGTGAAAGCAGAATCATAATTAAAGGACACGGTTGTAAAATCACATTTCTGAGCAGTCCTAGAAAGTGACCTGATTGTGCATGTTCTGTTCGCTGCCCTCGCCTCACTGAGCCCGGCGGGAACACACTTCTCCAACTATGTTCCACAAACTGTCAATCATTTCGTCTCAAAGTGCGTTTTCGTCGTTCAGGCGAGAGAAAAAGAAAAACAACAACTTTTCCTCCATATGGAGCTCTCACCTGCCAGAGTCCTCTTCAATCTTCTCAAAGGTGCGAGCCACCGCCAAGTACGGCACCCTGGAGAGTGACGAGCGTGTAGTTAGCAGGCGAAGCGTTTACACTGACAGCTTTTTAAATTCACTGACTCAGCTGTTAAGAGCAGCGAGCAATTAGTGCAACAGTAGAATGAGCTTTGATTGAGGGTTATCAAAACTTCAGAGCGGCCGTGGCCGTGACCAAAAGCCTTAAAAAGATTCATTTCCTGTGGATCTTTGCTCAGGAGAACTATGAGATTTAAAACTCTTTTTAATATTCTGGAGCAGCACTTTTTTATGAGCGACTGACGTAAAGCTGCAGCTGTCCAGATGCTCAAGTCAGGTTACAACACACGCTAAAGAACTGTACACCGCAGCCGAGTCGCAGCAGCTCACAGCACGTCTGAGTGTTTGCACAGAGCAGGCTGGTTTCTACTAGTTTGGCTTAAAGTGGAGAAAAGAAACAGAGCTCTTGGTGAAGATATGTTCTGCGTATGGCCTGTTGTGATGGGATGTGACCATGGTTACATATTTTAAACCATATTCTCACATCAAAACACTCAATTTGCAGCCCGACAACTAAGTGATAAAACACATCTGGTGCAGTCCTGTGAAGTAACTTCTTAACATCCGAACACACTCCAGGAGTTCCCCAACGATATATCAGCCGTTTCTGCACAAGGGGGGCGAGAAGTAGGCCGAGTAAAAGGGGGCGGGACTTACTTTTGGCCTCGCTCCCAACAGGCGTGGTCCACGGGATGGTAGTTGGGCCTGGACGGATTGTAGCCCGTTTGTGCCGAGGTCGACTCACTGAGGACAGAAACAGAGCAAGTTAAGAGTCTCTCACACACACACACACACACACACACACACACACACACACACACACACACACACACACACACACACACACACACACACACACACACACACACACACACACACACACACACACACACACACACACACACACACACACACACACACACACACACACACACACACACACACACACACACACACACACACAAGTGGAACAGAATATCTGATTTCATGCCAAGGAGATGGCGGTGTAGCTGCAACATGTATTTTGTATGCTCATCACTCTTACAGTCGCACACGAGGCGGTAATAAAAAATAAATAGTTAGGCGGATGA
This sequence comes from Cottoperca gobio, assembly GCF_900634415.1. Classification (NCBI taxonomy): domain Eukaryota; kingdom Metazoa; phylum Chordata; class Actinopteri; order Perciformes; family Bovichtidae; genus Cottoperca; species Cottoperca gobio. The sequence goes on along the minus strand of NC_041371.1, from coordinate 3,976,537 downwards.
AAAATGCATTTCCTCTCTTGAGCTAAAAATAGTTTGTGACTTGAATAGTTAACGTGACCTCAAAGTGACAACGCAGTAAAACACTTTACGCTTCTGCTGCCGGGTTACTTACATGGAAATAAAAGCACCGCTCGGATAATGGGACGGGATAGTAAGAATATGGAAAATGGATTGGCGTGAAGCCCTGGAGCGTGCACACCTTAGCTCAGGGGTCGGGAACCTTTTTGTCAGGGAGAGCCATAAAAGCTAAATATTTTTTTATGCATTTCCTTGAGAGCCATATATAAAAATATATAAATTGCAACTTTATGCGTGCATTTTTAATATAACACGTCTCCCAGTACTAATAGCAGTATCAGTGTTGCATTGAACACGTGCTCTTTTATTAAATAAACTCAACGCTTACGTTATTTATCTCATGTATGTGCACGTTTCAGTGTGTACTGCACGGGGGTCAAACTCAAGGCAATTATAGAAAATATCATGTCTGTCATAACTGGCCTGCCAGTTTTGGTAATTGCATCAATGCATGGCACAACCACGGGACAATACATTTGAGGAAGAATCTAAATGTGTGAATGAAATGAAAGTTTTTGGAAAGCAAAGGGAAACACAGCACAGATCTCTGGGACGATGTGAGCGGGACTGTTAGTGCGACATAACGAAGCACCTCACTGTTAAACCTGCAGCTTCAGTGTGATCAGACATGTGTGATGGCGAGCTGCCTGTGGGAGACTCGGATGCAGAAGGAAACTTTGGTCACTGCATGTTTCCAAACACTGACAAACATCTCCCCCCCGCTGTGTTCCCGGCAGCATGAGAGACTTTGCAGCTCAACAATCCGTTTGCAGTTGACTTAAATATGTTCCATATCTTTTTGCACTTTATCCAATATGTGTATCCTGTTCAATAAATGTGGACCGTGTTTGGCCCTCCCTGTGATTGAGTTTGACCCCCCCCGGTCTACGGCTTGCTTTGTGCAGTTTCTCCTCTGCTCGGTTTCGCAAAGGGCGGGGCTCCGCCCCCTACACACACACGTGTGAACACACCTTCACCTACAGCCAGAGACAGAGCGGAGGAAAGGAGAGGGGAGAACTAAAAACAAATCCGCTGCTAAATGTTTTACTTTAAAATGACACAATATAATTATTTATTACTTGTTAATCATGTTAAAAAATGTTAACGAGCCATATTGCATTATCGAAAGAGCCATAGGCCATATCCACACACACACACACACACACACACACACACACACACACACACACCACACACACACACACACACACACACACACACACACACACACACACTGTGCAACGGTACAAATGTGTCCGATTTTTTGCACAACTTGAAAACCGCGGAAGCTTCTCTCGCGTGATCTGAATCCCGCTTCCTAATAATTGCCTAATAGTAATTTGTGCAGACATGGAGGAGAGGGACGTTGTAGATGCAGAGCAGAAGAAGAAAGAACATTTGCACTGTAGTTTCTGCTGACGGTGCAACATCCTGCAGGACAGAGTGACGTCTTCCTTTCAGGAAACTGAGAAACGCGCATTTGTGTTTCTCCCTTGTGTTGCACTGAATGAAGTTCGGATGGTATTTACCCGTTAACCTTAAAACCTGTCAACATTTGAGGCTTGTTCTCGGGACCCGTAAGAAAAGAATTAAACGTGATGGATATAAAGTTATATTTAAAAGACATCGTCCACCCCGATGTCTTTAAAGAGACGGGAACTGAACTCTGTTGCACAGACGCAGTGCGGATTGAGCCTCGATGTAAAACCTTCATTGGCTTCGTGGTTAACATGCTTTAGAATCGGGCTGACTTCCCTCTGCGCGCTCTGACACTCAGTGTGAGACGGAGACACGACGCCTAATTGACAATTAATGGAGTGCATCGTGTGGAGTTCAGAGTCCGACGGGTGAAACCGGACGAGAATACAAACTAGTGAGTTCCACGTCCGGCCTGTCGAGCCTGAGCCGTCTGTAACTTCCTGTCGTACTTTGCCTTACCCTTTAGCGTCTTTGCTCTCCTCCGCTGAAGTCTTCCTCTCTGGACTCGTCTTCCTCTCCGGACTCGTCTTCCTCTCCGGACTCGTCTTCCTCTCCGGACTCGTCTTCCTCTCCATCTTCACTGTAGCCTTCCTTGGAGCTGATGAATATAAAGGAATGAATGAGTGGGAAGGTGAGGGTGGAGGCTGATAAAAGCGAAGCACACTTTTGTTTTGTGCAAGCAAAGAGCTATGCAAATTCCTCCTCACCAAAGAAACTGCTGATGGGGGATTTCTTGGGTGGCTCCTTATCTTTCTGCTCTTTTGCTTCTTTCTGCTTCCTCACTGTTTGACTCTCTGGGCTCTCGTCTCCCTCTCGTGTGTCCTTTTCAACCACCTCCTCCTCCTTCTTCTTCTTCTTCTTGTTGTTGTTGTTCTTCTTCTTGTTCTTGGCAACGGCAGGCCCTTTCTCATCATCCATCTTCTCCTTTGCTTCATTTTTCTTTTCCGCCCCCTCAGCTTTCTTTTCTTTCTCATCAGAGCTCTTTCTCTTGGCCCGCTCCTCCTCCTCCTCCTCCTCCTCTTCCTCCTTCTTCTCCTCCACATCAGAGCCGTTAGCCTCGGTCACAACCTTGTCAACCCTTTCTTCCTTTGCTCCCTCCTCCATGGGTTCATCGGTGTCCTCTACACAGGGTGAGACAGAACGAGAGAAGAGATACATGTCAGCAGGTTTTACTGAGGGGAGACCATGTTTAGAAGATGCACAACCACCTTCTTCAATATGTGCCGCAAGTTAAAAGATTTTCCTTTTCACTCGAGCAAGAATGACTATTGACAAACCTGCAGCACGCGCCTGTAGGTGCACATGCTGCTACAAGAACACCTCATCTACAAGGAGCTCACTGCGGCACACGTCTTTGGTTATGCTGAACACAAATGTTAAGTGGCTTTGATGGAGGGGAACATGTCGGTCCAGATGCTGCAGAGTTCTTTAGGATAATAATTCTGAGCAAATGGCAACGAGAGTGAAAGTGAAACCTCGTCGCAGAGTTCCTGCAGTTTGTTTAGACATTCTGCATTTTCCATCCACAAGTCCATTTATTTTATAAAACTGAGGGATTGGGTTCTTGTAGTGGCCTCTTAACAAAGATTTAACTGGAATTATACGACAGCAAACCCTGTAACTGAATGAGTGATGAGAAGTGCTCCTCTCTTTATCTGCCACTTTATGGGCTCCTCCCGACACGTCTTAGGTCCACAGACCATCGTTCTCTGGAACACACATCAGCCTCCTCATTTGTGGTTAGGGCTGCAAATTATTTTCATGAATTGATTCAATCAGATTTTTGTTTTATAATAATAACAATAATAATAATAATGAAAAACAATTTCCCAGAGCCCCAGATGATGTCCGATTTAGTTTCTTTTATTTAAATATGGAAATAATATTTGGAAATATTTGGACCAAATGTGCAGTTCTTTATTTCCAAAATCAGATCAATGGTCCATCATTTGGTTGTTAATAAAAAACTAAATGTGTTTCTTTCTTTGTTATTAATATATATAAAAAAATATATATAATCTTTTTTTATATATATATATATATATATATATATATATATATATATATATATATATATATATATATATATAAAAAATAAATAAATATATATATATATATATATATATATATATATATATATATATATATATATATATATATATATATATATATATATATATATATATATACACACATATACATATACACACACACACACACACACACATAAATATATATATATATATATATCTCTCTCTCTCTCTCTCTCTCTCGAAGGTTGTTTGTGAAACTTCCCAACTTTAAAAGTCCTTGAAAGTCTTCATTTTCGATTCTCACCAGAGCTTTCCGGACTTGTGCTCATTCATCAGATTCGTAGCAGAGGTGAAGACGTACCTGCGCTGGTGGTGCTGCCCTCCACACGGGGTCGTTTGTTTCGCTGACCCTGCTCCTCCTTGGCCTCGGCCTCGTCTTTCTGACTCTCACTGCCGCTCCTGCTCTCGTCAAGCTTCCTCTTGGGGAACATCTTCCTCGCTGAACACGTCAGGACAGGCGTTCAATTAAAAAGTAGGGAGGGGGAAGAGAAAAGAACTGAAATCATCCTGCCGTGATCAAACAGAACGAGTATGTGGAGATGAACACAGTCCACGCTCTTACTGCAGATGTAGGGCAATGAAAGAAAGATACGTACTTCGCTAATGAAAACACTAATTCCATCCTGAAAGATATGATGTAGCGCAGCAGCTTAGGGTTCCAGTATAATTTACTCTGTCATTTTATGCAGCATTGGTGCTCGAGGGCAATTTAGATTTAGGTTCCACATCGCCTCAGTGTTGGTCCTTGTTAGGGTTCTAGCACAGGTAGCACTGCGGAGGTTCTCTGCTCGATATTCTAATGCAGGCATTAACTCAGGACATTAAGGACGCAATTTCTGGTCAAATTAGGAGCTACTTTAATGTGAGGTTTTCTCCCGTGCTGGCGGTTTCTCCAGCCGCTCTAACTGTGGCAACGCACCACTGCTGAAAGCAAACACTGCAGTCATCAAACACAAAGACAACGGGATGATGAAAAGAGAACGAGCGCGAGAGGGTGCCATTAGCAGTTCGCCTGAGAATCCACAAGCAAGAGAAAATAAATGGTGTGTGTGGGTGTGTGTGTGTGTGGTGTGTGTGTGTGTGTCTATACCAGTTGCTTGAGCAAACGGCTTTCATAAGCACAGTGTCTCTCCAACACCGAGCTCCATCCCAGGTAGGCAGGACCCAGCTGTTCAAACACAGGTACACACAGCACAACAGGTGTCTGGAGAAAAGAACACACACATATTTTATTACAAAGAACAAAACTAATTGATTATTGATTTTATTTTGATGGATGCTGATATAATATAATATCGTTTTAATTATTTTGCCCACAATAAATGTGCAGTGAAAATCTGAGACCGTGACAGCCCTCGTCAGGTCTACAAAGAGAGCCACAGACACACACATAAAACACCACACACACCATACTCACGACCCACAATAATCTCCACACACACAACCACACACACACACACGAGCAACCAAAACCACAGACAAAGACACACAAACAAAAAACAGACACCTCATGGACACCACCAAACACACAAAACCGACCACATACTCCCGGACAACACCAGAGGCTAAGAGACACACAATATACACACACACACACACACAATACCAGAATCCACAGGTACATTCTCACACACACACACAAACTGACTCATCCTCCCACTTTTATGTGCAAACCTGGCTTCATCATCATCTCCTTGATAGAGTGGCTGACAGCAGCTGCCTGTGTAGCTACATCAGCATGCATTATGGGAGAGATAAAAACACCATTTACCTGGAGAGAGCAGCAGGCACGGAGCGAAGCAGGTTCGACAGCCGTCTCGATGTTTCTCAGCCTGCGAAACGACAACAGGATTGCTTGAAACAAGGAAGACGAGTTAAATGAGTTTTAAAGCCATCCTGTAAATACCGGGAGGCGGGAGGGGGAAAATGAGATTTTGTTTGAGGTTTTAATCGGAAATGGACGCCGGGGAGGCAGATGAACTGTTCGTTTATGAAACGCTATACATTATTGGACGGGGCGGGGCGTTTGTCATCAATAGGAGACTTCAGTTACAACGTCATCCTTTAAAGAGTGCGATCACATGCCTGCAACACAGACGTGTGACATGTGAGTGAGTGAAAGCAGAATCATAATTAAAGGACACGGTTGTAAAATCACATTTCTGAGCAGTCCTAGAAAAGTGACCTGATGTGCATGTTCTGTTCGCTGCCCTCGCCTCACTGAGCCCGGCGGGAACACACTTCTCCAACTATGTTCCACAAACTGTCAATCATTTCGTCTCAAAGTGCGTTTCGTCGTTCAGGCAGAGAGAAAAAGAAAAAACAACAAACTTTTCCTCCATATGGAAGCTCTACCTGCCCAGAGTCCTCTTCAATCTTCTCAAAGGTGCGAGCCACCGCCAAGTACGGCACCTGGAGGAGTGACGAGCGTGTGTGTAGCAGGCGAAGCGTTTCACTGACAGCTTTTTAAATTCACTGACTCAGCTGTAAGAGCAGCGAGAATTAGTGCAACAGTAGAATGAGCTTTGATTGAGGGTTATCAAAACTTCAGAGCGGCCGTGGCCGTGACCAAAAGCCTTAAAAAGATTCATTTCCTGTGGATCTTTGCTCAGGAGAACTATGAGATTTAAAACTCTTTTTAATATTCTGGAGCAGCACTTTTTTATGAGCGACTGACGTAAAGCTGAGCTGTCCAGAGCTCAAGTCAGGTTACAACACACGCTAAAGAACTGTACACCGCAGCCGAGTCGCAGCAGCTCACAGCACGTCTGAGTGTTGCACAGAGCAGGCTGGTTTCTACTAGTTTGGCTTAAAGTGGGGAGAAAAGAAACAGAGCCTTGGTGAAGATATGTTCTGCGTATGGGCCTGTTGTGATGGGATGTGACCAGGTTACATATTTTAAACCATATTCTCACATCAAAAACACTCAATTTGCAGCCCGACAACTAAGTGATAAAACACATCTGGTGCAGTCCTGTGAAGTAATTCTTAACATCCGAACACACTCCAGGAGTTCCCCAACGATATATCAGCCGTTTCTGCACAAGGGGGGCGAGAAGAGAAGTAGGCCGAGAGTAGTAAAGGGGGCGGGACTTACTTTTGGCCTCGTTCCCAACAGGCGTGGCACGGGATGGTAGTTGGGCCTGGACGGATTGTAGCCCGTTTGTGCGAGGTCGACTCACTGAGGAAGAAACAGAGCAAGTTAAGAGCGTCATCCACACACACACACACACACACACACACACACACACACACACACACACACACACACACACACAACACACACACACCACACACACACACACACACACAACACACACACACACACACACACACACCCCACAGGAACAGAATATCTGATTTCATGCCAAGGAGATGGCGGTGTAGCTGCAACATGTATTTTGTATGCTCATCACTCTTACAGTCGCACAACGAGGCGGGGTAATAAAAAATAAATAGTTAGGCGGATGAAAAATGCATTTCCTCTCTTGAGCTAAAATAGTTTGTGACTGAATAGTTAACGTGACCTCAAAGTGACAACGCAGTAAAAACACTTTACGCTTTGCTGCGCGGGTTACTTACATGGAAATAAAAGCACGAGCTCGGATAATGGGACGGGGATAGTAAGAATAGGAAAATGGATTGGCGTGAAGCCCTGGAGCGTGCACACCTTAGCTCAGGGGTCGGGAACCTTGTTGTCAGGGAGAGCCATAAAAGCTAAATATTTTTTTATGCATTTCTTGAGAGCCATATATAAAAATATATAAATTGCCAACTTTATGCGTGCATTTTAATATAACACGTCTCCCAGTACTAATAGCAGTATCAGTGTTGCATGAAACCGTGCTCTTTTATTAAATAAACTCAACGCTTACGTATTATCTCATGTATGTGCACGTTTCAGTTGTTACTGCACGGGGGTCAAAACTCAAGGCAATTATAGAAAATATCATGTCTGTCATAACTGGCCTGCCAGTTTTGGTAATTGCATCAATGCATGGCACAACCACGGGACAAGACATTTGAGGGAGAATCTAAATGTGTGAATGAAATGAAAGTTTTTTTTGAAAGCAAAGAGAAACCAGCACAGATTCTGGGACGATGTGAGCGGGACTGTTAGTGCGACATAACGAAGCACCTCACTGTTTAAACCTGCAGCTTCAGTGGATCAGGGACATGTGTGATGGCGAGCTGCCTGTGGGAGACTCGGATGCAGAAGGAAACTTTGGTCACTGCATGTTCCAAACACTGACAAAACTCTCCCCCCCGCTGTGTTCCGGCAGCATGAGAGACTTTGCAGCCTCAACAATCCGTTTGCAGTTGATTAAATATGTTCCATATCTTTTTGCACTTTATCCAATATGTGGTATCCTGTTTGGGACCGTGTTGGCCCCCTCCCTGTGATTGGTTTGACCCCCCCGCCGGTCTACGGCTTGCTTTGTGCAGTTTCTCCTCTGCTCGGTTTCGCAAAGGGCGGGGCTCCCCCCTACGACACACACGTGTGAACACACCTTCACCTACAGCCAGAGACAGAGCGGAGGAAAGGAGAGGGGAGAGAACTAAAAACAAATCCGCTGCTAAATGTTTACTTTAAATGACACAATATAAATTTATTACTTGTTAATCATGTTAAAAAATGTTAAACGAGCCATATTGCATTACGAAAGAGCCACAGGCCATATCCACACCACACACCACACACACACACACACACACACACACACACACACACAACACACACACACACACACACACACCACACACACACACACAACACCACACACACACACACACACACACACACACACACACACACAGTGCAACGGTTACAAATGTGTCCGATTTTTTTGCACAACTTGAAAAACCGCGGAAGCTTCTCTCGCGTGATCTGAATCCCGCTTCCTAATAATTGCCAATAGTAATTTGTGCAGACATGGAGGAGGGAGAGGACGTTTTGTAGATGCAGAGCAGAAGAAGAAAAAAGAACATTTGCACTGTAGTTTCTGCGACGGTGCAACATCCTGCAGGACAGAGTGACGTCTTCCTTTCAGGGAAACTGAGAAACGCGACATTTGTGTTTCTCCCTTGTGTTGCACTGAATGAAGTTGGATGGTATTTACCCGTTAACCTTAAAACCTGTCAACATTTGAGCTTGTTCTCGGGACCGTAAGAAAAGAATTAAACGTGATGAGTTACTGCATCAGGTATAAAGTTATATTTAAAAGACATCGTCCACCCCGATGTCTTAAAAGAGACGGGAACTGAAACTCTGTTGCACAGACGCAGTGCGGGATTGAGCCTCGATGTAAAACCTTCATTGGCTTCGTGGTTAACATGCTTTAGAATCGGGCTGACTTCCCTCTGCGCGCTCTGACACTCAGTGTGAGACGGAGACACGACGCCTAATTGACAAGGGTCATTAATGGAGTTCAGAGTCCGACGGGTGAAACGGACGAGAATCACAAACTAGTGAGTTCCCGTCCGGCCTGTCAGAGCCTGAAGCCGTCTGTAACTTCCTGTCGTACATTTGCCTTACCCTTTAGCGTCTTTGCTCTCCTCCGCTGAAGTCTTCCTCTCTGGACTCGTTCTTTTTTTCCTCTCTGACTCGTTTCTCTCTGATCGTCTTCCTTCTCGGACTCGCTTCCTCTACATCTTCACTGAGCTTCTCTTGGAGCGAAGCATGACAACGGTGTAATTGGGAGCTAATCCTTAGTTTAGCGGTATCTTTTATCTTTAAGTGATAAATGACTCAACTAAAATAACTGACTCTCCCCCCACTGAACGGATCGATGAACACACATCAGTCACTGTTTTGAGTCCTATAGCCTTTCTGCCTCCTGATTGGTCGCTTACCCGGCGTGAGCTTGCAGTGATTGGGCAGCTCGTCGATACCTTCTTTGAGCAGAACGGGGATGAGGACGTCGTAATTGGGCATCTCGCTGGAAGGGAGAGCGTTGGGGGAGAGATGCGGGGGGGGTTTGGGAAGAAAAAGAAAAAAAGAAAAATCAATACGACCCAAAGTGAAAGTGCGCAGAAGGAGTGAGGGGAGAATAAGGGACAGGGATTAAGGGGGATGAGGGCATTGTGGTGGCGTCGAGGAGAGACTGCAAAGTGAGTTTGTTTTAGCTTCAGTCACCAGTAAGTCTGTTTGAGAATCAGACTCTTCGCTTCGATCCACGCCCGCCCTGCTCTCGGCGCTCATCCCCTTGCCTGCGTCTATCACAGCGGGAGGGAAGCCTATAAAAAAAAAAAAAAAAAAGGAAATTCAAAAACAGATCCGAGTAAACCGTTTGACCGAAGATCTGGCTGCGTGGAAGTTCAGAGGCCGTCTTCAAACAGGGGCGGTGGCAATTACTGCTGTACAGAATGTTGCAGGGTGGACGCCACTTCAGCACCTGCACAGAATGTGCTCTTCAATGACCCGCCTGATTAAATAAATAAATAAAAATGTTAAGCAACACATTTCCAGACCACACCGCAGATCAATGCAAATTTCCCCGACGAAACTCTCGTCTAATTGACTCTTATTAAAGCCCAGTCGTGAGCGAGCCATGAATACTAATAAAGCCAGGAATGAATTCATTTCATTTAGTGTAGGTGGGATCGGTGCTGAAAGCAGGTGATGAGAGAAAGCCTGTCAAACCTTCCTCCAGAACTGGGATGAATTATGCATATCGGTGAGAAGTTGCGGCGATTTCATATCTACACTTTAATACCTGAAGACTGCAGCTTTTGTTGAGGCTTTTTTTAAATATTCAACACGTTTCGGAGGACGCAGTCGGTCAGATATTACGTCTGTCTGCGCTCTAAATGTTTCAAACGCTTACAAGGAATTACTTTAACGCAGTGTTAGGAAGGGTTCTATAAATACAGATTATTATTACCTGCTGCAACACCTCCCCCTCCCGCTCCTGCAGTGTGACCTCCCAGATGGGTTTGTATTTAAATTTCATAATTACTTTATACATCACACGTACAGAAATACATCTGGCTAACACAAACGTGATGAAACAAAGTTTGGATTTAACGTTCTGGGACGTGACGTTAACGGTCGGGACATTTGGGAAAATTATTATTATTATTATTATTATTATTATTATTATTATTAGGATAAACTTGATGAACTTATGCTTTAAAAATTCAAGATTACCTTGTCCAGGGGGGGTCAGGCACACAGCCTGGCTTAGTGCCGATAGGACACTCTGCTCAGCCAGGCCAATCCTCAGCTTCCCAGCCAGAGACCTGTCAATCAAAACCACAATACCAACAGCTGTCAGTGCTGAGGCTCACCTCCACCTGCTGCGTATGGAGCGCTACACGCTGGAACATACGCACACAGCTATAAAAAAGGCCCTGTGCATCTATATATACACACACACACACACACACACACACACACACACACACACACGCAGGTGTGCGTGTGTGTGTGTGTGTGTGTGTGTGTGTGTGTGTGTGTGTGTGCCTGCCTGCAGTCACAAACACATCCAAGCCCGTCCATCTATGCACGTGTGTGAGAGAGTGTTATTTTACCTGACTATGTAGCGGGCCTCCGAAAAGCGGCATGCCACAAAGAGGCCTTTGATGATGTCGATTTTCTTATTCATGGCCTGAGGCAGACGGGAGGAAATTGAGATTCACAGAGGAAGAGCGAGAAGAGACTGAATGCAAAAAGACTGAGGTCACAGGCGAGTACAAACTCCATGTTCAATCCAAAATGTAAAAAAAAAAAAGAAAGAGCCGGCAGCAAGGGGGGATGAAAAAGAAACTAATTGCTTGAGAAATTCCGGCAAGGTGACGACTTATTCAAAGGCTCAAAGATTACCCTCTTCCCTCTGAAGTAGACAAATAAACTAATAATCCCCAGTTCCATAAACAATTGCATTAACATTTGCTTTCTCTTCCCTCGCCGGCCTCAAAGCTGAGAGCCAAACAGAGTGAAAACAATATTTACAGGTCTGCTGTCCTCGAGTGAAACTCACCGAGTTCCCACTCATGCTGCCGATTTCCTTCAATTTCCTGAACACGCCCCCTGCTGTCAGACTGGCCGGCTGGAACATCGTGCGCTGGTTGCTACGGGAACTCTCGGCCACAAGGCCCAGATCCCCTTTCTCCTGAGCGTCCGCCTTGATTTTGTCCAATTGTCGCCCTGGAAACAAGAGCGAGACGGTAAATAGCAGTTGCCTCGCCGACTGATGAGCAGAGAAGGGTGCCATTAGCAGTTCGCCTGAGAATCCACAAGCAAGAGAAAATAAATGGTTGTGTGTGTGTGTGTGTGTGTGTGTGTGTGTGTGTGTCTATTACCAGTTGCTTGAGCAACGGCTTTCATAAGCACAGTCTCTCCAACACCGAGCTCCATCCCCAGGTAGGCAGGACCCAGCTGGTTCAAACACAGGTACACACAGCACAACAGGTCGTCTGGAGAAAGAACACACACATATTTTATTACAAAGAACAAAACTAATTGATTATTGATTTTATTTTGATGGATGCTGATATAATATAATATCGTTTTAATTATTTTGCCCACAATAAATGTGCAGTGAAAATCTGAGACCGTGACAGCCCTCGTCAGGTCTACAAAGAGAAGCCCAGACACACACATAAACACACCACACACACCATACTCAGAGACCACACTAATCTCACACACACACACACACACACACACACACGAGCAACCAAACCACAGACAAAGACACACAAACAAAAACAGACACCTCATGACACCACCAAACACAAAAACATGACCACATACTCCCGGACAACACCAGAGGCTAAGAGACACACATATACACACACACACACACACAATACCAGAATCCCACAGGTACATTCTCACACACACACACAAACTGACTCATCCTCCCACTTTTATGTGCAACCTGGCTTCATCATCATCTCCTTGATAGAGTGGCTGACAGCCAGCTGCCTGTGTAGCTACATCAGCATGCATTATGGGAGAGATAAAACACCATTTACCTGGAGAGAGCAGCAGCACGGAGCGAAGCAGGTTCGACAGCGTCTCGATGTTTCTCAGCCTGCGAAACGACAACAGGATTGCTTTGAAACAAGGAAGACGAGTTAAATGAGTTTTAAAGCCATCCTGTAAATACCGGGAGGCGGGAAATGAGATTTGTTTTGAGGTTTTAATCGGAAATGGACGCCGGGGAGGCAGATGAACTGTTCGTTTATGAAACGCTATACATCATTTGGAGTGGGCGGGGCGTTTGTCATTCAATAGGAGACTTCAGTTACAAGTCATCCTTTAAAGAGTGCGATCACATGCCTGCAACACAGACGTGTGACATGTGAGTGAGTGAAAGCAGAATCATAATTAAAGGACACGGTTGTAAAATCACATTTCTGAGCAGTCCTAGAAAGTGACCTGATTGTGCATGTTCTGTTCGCTGCCCTCGCCTCACTGAGCCCGGCGGGAACACACTTCTCCAACTATGTTCCACAAACTGTCAATCATTTCGTCTCAAAGTGCGTTTTCGTCGTTCAGGCGAGAGAAAAAGAAAAACAACAACTTTTCCTCCATATGGAGCTCTCACCTGCCAGAGTCCTCTTCAATCTTCTCAAAGGTGCGAGCCACCGCCAAGTACGGCACCCTGGAGAGTGACGAGCGTGTAGTTAGCAGGCGAAGCGTTTACACTGACAGCTTTTTAAATTCACTGACTCAGCTGTTAAGAGCAGCGAGCAATTAGTGCAACAGTAGAATGAGCTTTGATTGAGGGTTATCAAAACTTCAGAGCGGCCGTGGCCGTGACCAAAAGCCTTAAAAAGATTCATTTCCTGTGGATCTTTGCTCAGGAGAACTATGAGATTTAAAACTCTTTTTAATATTCTGGAGCAGCACTTTTTTATGAGCGACTGACGTAAAGCTGCAGCTGTCCAGATGCTCAAGTCAGGTTACAACACACGCTAAAGAACTGTACACCGCAGCCGAGTCGCAGCAGCTCACAGCACGTCTGAGTGTTTGCACAGAGCAGGCTGGTTTCTACTAGTTTGGCTTAAAGTGGAGAAAAGAAACAGAGCTCTTGGTGAAGATATGTTCTGCGTATGGCCTGTTGTGATGGGATGTGACCATGGTTACATATTTTAAACCATATTCTCACATCAAAACACTCAATTTGCAGCCCGACAACTAAGTGATAAAACACATCTGGTGCAGTCCTGTGAAGTAACTTCTTAACATCCGAACACACTCCAGGAGTTCCCCAACGATATATCAGCCGTTTCTGCACAAGGGGGGCGAGAAGTAGGCCGAGTAAAAGGGGGCGGGACTTACTTTTGGCCTCGTTCCCAACAGGCGTGGTCCACGGGATGGTAGTTGGGCCTGGACGGATTGTAGCCCGTTTGTGCCGAGGTCGACTCACTGAGGACAGAAACAGAGCAAGTTAAGAGTCTCTCACACACACACACACACACACACACACACACACACACACACACACACACACACACACACACACACACACACACACACACACACACACACACACACACACACACACACACACACACACACAGGAACAGAATATCTGATTTCATGCCAAGGAGATGGCGGTGTAGCTGCAACATGTATTTTGTATGCTCATCACTCTTACAGTCGCACACGAGGCGGTAATAAAAAATAAATAGTTAGGCGGATGAAAAATGCATTTCCTCTCTTGAGCTAAAAATAGTTTGTGACTTGAATAGTTAACGTGACCTCAAAGTGACAACGCAGTAAAACACTTTACGCTTCTGCTGCCGGGTTACTTACATGGAAATAAAAGCACCGCTCGGATAATGGGACGGGATAGTAAGAATATGGAAAATGGATTGGCGTGAAGCCCTGGAGCGTGCACACCTTAGCTCAGGGGTCGGGAACCTTTTTGTCAGGGAGAGCCATAAAAGCTAAATATTTTTTTATGCATTTCCTTGAGAGCCATATATAAAAATATATAAATTGCAACTTTATGCGTGCATTTTTAATATAACACGTCTCCCAGTACTAATAGCAGTATCAGTGTTGCATTGAACACGTGCTCTTTTATTAAATAAACTCAACGCTTACGTTATTTATCTCATGTATGTGCACGTTTCAGTGTTTACTGCACGGGGGTCAAACTCAAGGCAATTATAGAAAATATCATGTCTGTCATAACTGGCCTGCCAGTTTTGGTAATTGCATCAATGCATGGCACAACCACGGGACAATACATTTGAGGAAGAATCTAAATGTGTGAATGAAATGAAAGTTTTTTTTTGGAAAGCAAAGAGAAACACAGCACAGATCTCTGGGACGATGTGAGCGGGACTGTTAGTGCGACATAACGAAGCACCTCACTGTTAAACCTGCAGCTTCAGTGTGATCAGGGACATGTGTGATGGCGAGCTGCCTGTGGGAGACTCGGATGCAGAAGGAAACTTTGGTCACTGCATGTTTCCAAACACTGACAAACATCTCCCCCCCGCTGTGTTCCCGGCAGCATGAGAGACTTTGCAGCTCAACAATCCGTTTGCAGTTGACTTAAATATGTTCCATATCTTTTTGCACTTTATCCAATATGTGTATCCTGTTTGGGACCGTGTTTGGCCCTCCCTGTGATTGAGTTTGACCCCCCCCGGTCTACGGCTTGCTTTGTGCAGTTTCTCCTCTGCTCGGTTTCGCAAAGGGCGGGGCTCCGCCCCCTACGCACACACGTGTGAACACACCTTCACCTACAGCCAGAGACAGAGCGGAGGAAAGGAGAGGGGAGAACTAAAAACAAATCCGCTGCTAAATGTTTTACTTTAAAATGACACAATATAATTATTTATTACTTGTTAATCATGTTAAAAAATGTTAACGAGCCATATTGCATTATCGAAAGAGCCACAGGCCATATCCACACACACACACACACACACACACACACACACACACACACACACACACACACACACACACACACACACACACACACACACACACACACACACACACACACACACACACACACACACACACACACACACACACAGTGCAACGGTACAAATGTGTCCGATTTTTTGCACAACTTGAAAACCGCGGAAGCTTCTCTCGCGTGATCTGAATCCCGCTTCCTAATAATTGCCGAATAGTAATTTGTGCAGACATGGAGGAGAGGGACGTTGTAGATGCAGAGCAGAAGAAGAAAGAACATTTGCACTGTAGTTTCTGCTGACGGTGCAACATCCTGCAGGACAGAGTGACGTCTTCCTTTCAGGAAACTGAGAAACGCACATTTGTGTTTCTCCCTTGTGTTGCACTGAATGAAGTTCGGATGGTATTTACCCGTTAACCTTAAAACCTGTCAACATTTGAGGCTTGTTCTCGGGACCCGTAAGAAAAGAATTAAACGTGATGAAGTTACTGCATCAGGATATAAAGTTATATTTAAAGACATCGTCCACCCCGATGTCTTTAAAGAGACGGGAACTGAACTCTGTTGCACAGACGCAGTGCGGATTGAGCCTCGATGTAAAACCTTCATTGGCTTCGTGGTTAACATGCTTTAGAATCGGGCTGACTTCCCTCTGCGCGCTCTGACACTCAGTGTGAGACGGAGACACGACGCCTAATTGACAATTAATGGAGTTCAGAGTCCGACGGGTGAAACCGGACGAGAATACAAACTAGTGAGTTCCACGTCCGGCCTGTCGAGCCTGAGCCGTCTGTAACTTCCTGTCGTACTTTGCCTTACCCTTTAGCGTCTTTGCTCTCCTCCGCTGAAGTCTTCCTCTCTGGACTCGTCTTCCTCTCTGGACTCGTCTTCCTCTCTGGACTCGTCTTCCTCTCTGGACTCGTCTTCCTCTCCATCTTCACTGTAGCCTTCCTTGGAGCTGATGAATATAAAGGAATGAATGAGTGGGAAGGTGAGGGTGGAGGCTGATAAAAGCGAAGCACACTTTTGTTTTGTGCAAGCAAAGAGCTATGCAAATTCCTCCTCACCAAAGAAACTGCTGATGGGGGATTTCTTGGGTGGCTCCTTATCTTTCTGCTCTTTTGCTTCTTTCTGCTTCCTCACTGTTTGACTCTCTGGGCTCTCGTCTCCCTCTCGTGTGTCCTTTTCAACCACCTCCTCCTCCTTCTTCTTCTTCTTCTTGTTGTTGTTGTTCTTCTTCTTGTTCTTGGCAACGGCAGGCCCTTTCTCATCATCCATCTTCTCCTTTGCTTCATTTTTCTTTTCCGCCCCCTCAGCTTTCTTTTCTTTCTCATCAGAGCTCTTTCTCTTGGCCCGCTCCTCCTCCTCCTCCTCTTCCTCCTTCTTCTCCTCCACATCAGAGCCGTTAGCCTCGGTCACAACCTTGTCAACCCTTTCTTCCTTTGCTCCCTCCTCCATGGGTTCATCGGTGTCCTCTACACAGGGTGAGACAGAAAGAGAGAAGAGATACATGTCAGCAGGTTTTACTGAGGGGAGACCACGTTTAGAAGATGCACAACCACCTTCTTCAATATGTGCCGCAAGTTAAAGATTTTCCTTTTCACTCGAGCAAGAATGACTATTGACAAACCTGCAGCACGCGCCTGTAGGTGCACATGCTGCTACAAGAACACCTCATCTAGAAGGAGCTCACTGCGGCACACGTCTTTGGTTATGCTGAACACAAACGTTAAGTGGCTTTGATGGAGGGGAACACGTCGGTCCAGATGCTGCAGAGTTCTTTAGGATAATAATTCTGAGCAAATGGCAACGAGAGTGAAAGTGAAACCTCGTCGCAGAGTTCCTGCAGTTTGTTTAGACATTCTGCATTTTCCATCCACAAGTCCATTTATTTTATAAAACTGAGGGATTGGGTTCTTGTAGTGGCCTCTTAACAAAGATTTAACTGGAATTATACGACAGCAAACCCTGTAACTGAATGAGTGATGAGAAGTGCTCCTCTCTTTATCTGCCACTTTATGGGCTCCTCCCGACACGTCTTAGGTCCACAGACCATCGTTCTCTGGAACACACATCAGCCTCCTCATTTGTGGTTAGGGCTGCAAATTATTTTCATGAATTGATTCAATCAGATTTTTGTTTTATAATAATAACAATAATAATAATAATGAAAAACAATTTCCCAGAGCCCCAGATGATGTCCGATTTTAGTTTCTTTTATTTAAATATGGAAATAATATTTGGAAATATTTGGACCAAATGTGCAGTTCTTTATTTCCAAAATCAGATCAATGGTCCATCATTTGGTTGTTAATAAAAAACTAAATGTGTTTCTTTCTTTGTTATTAATATATATAAAAAAATATATATAATCTTTTTTTATATATATATATATATATATATATATATATATATATATATATATATATAAAAAATAAATAAATATATATATTAAAAATAAATATATATATATATATATATATATATATATATATATATATATATATATATATATATATATATATATATATATATATATATATATATATATATATATATATATATATATATATATACACACATATATACATATACACACACACACACACACACATAAATATATATATATATATATCTCTCTCTCTCTCGAAGGTGTTTGTGAAACTTCCCAACTTTAAAAGTCCTTGAAAGTCTTCATTTTCGATTCTCACCAGAGCTTTCCGGACTTGTGCTCATTCATCAGATTCGTAGCAGAGGTGAAGACGTACCTGCGCTGGTGGTGCTGCCCTCCACACGGGGTCGTTTGTTTCGCTGACCCTGCTCCTCCTTGGCCTCGGCCTCGTCTTTCTGACTCTCACTGCCGCTCCTGCTCTCGTCAAGCTTCCTCTTGGGGAACATCTTCCTCGCTGAACACGTCAGGACAGGCGTTCAATTAAAAAGTAGGGAGGGGGAAGAGAAAAGAACTGAAATCATCCTGCCGTGATCAAACAGAACGAGTATGTGGAGATGAACACAGTCCACGCTCTTACTGCAGATGTAGGGCAATGAAAGAAAGATACGTACTTCGCTAATGAAAACACTAATTCCATCCTGAAAGATATGATGTAGCGCAGCAGCTTAGGGTTCCAGTATAATTTACTCTGTCATTTTATGCAGCATTGGTGCTCGAGGGCAATTTAGATTTAGGTTCCACATCCGCCTCAGTGTTGGTCCTTGTTAGGGTTCTAGCACAGGTAGCACTGCGGAGGTTTCTCTGCTCGATATTCTAATGCAGGCATTAACTCAGGACATTAAGGACGCAATTTCTGGTCAAATTAGGAGCTACTTTAATGTGAGGTTTTCTCCCGTGCTGGCGGTTTCTCCAGCCGCTCTAACTGTGGCAACGCACCACTGCTGAAAGCAAACACTGCAGTCATCAAACACAAAGACAACGGGATGATGAAAAGAGAACGAGCCGCTTTCCTGCTGCAAAAGTAGGATGAAGGAAACAAAGTGAGCGAAGGAGGTGCTTCCCAAAATGAAAACAAAGCTGCGATACTAGAAATCTGTGAAGCTCTAAGTAGCTTAAATTCTCCATTCAAAATCCTGCATTCGTGGTGAGACATGAAAAGTGCAGCAAGTACAAAGCGCAACTTAAAAATCACTCAGCCATTCTATTTTATGTTTAAACGCTATGTTCACACAATCTACGAGCACGTACGGCGGAAACACGTGTGAAATCTTCACGCTGCATAATAAGCACTTAATGCAGGATGCTCTTTTCTTATGAAGTCACCAAAGCCTGCAAAGCTGAAAGGAAGCAAACGCACATCAACAATCAGCTACATTAACAGAAACCTGCTCTGCTGCTTCCATTAACGCCCCGTCAGCAGAAATGTTACATCGCAAGACAATGCAGCAATAATACCAATAATAATATCATCACAATGCAAACACGCACAAAACAAGGGATCTCGGCTCCAAGCAGATAAACGCCAAATAATGCAACACAAAGGTTGAGACTCTTCCAGAGGGGGGGGGGGGGGGGGATGGGAGGAAGTGTACCTCGCCGTTTCTGGTGAGCAAACCTCTCATGCACCCAGTTTGTGATAAATGTCTTGTTTTTCCCTCGTTGTGAAATAATGAGTTTTGGGAGCCATTAGGCTCCTGCTAATAAGTAATCAAGTAAAATAGCTGGAGGCAGAAAACGATCAATCGTCGGCTCGTGTCAAAGTTCCAAAATGCTGCAACTTTAGAGGAAAACGTTGAGAAGCACAAATTTAGAGTCTGAAAAACAGACAAAGAAAGAATCGATGAGACGTGAGCAGATACTCACCAGTCTTGCGTTTAACGACTTCAGAGGGGGAGGTGGAGTTCGGGGTGCCGGGGGTCCCAGGTGAAGTCGAAGGGGCCGGGGTGGCGGGGGTCACAGGAGTGGCTGGGGCAGGTGGGGGAGACAGGGGGGTGGGAACTGCCTTAAAGACATCATCCTTCTGAAAAACACAAGCAGTGTTTGTAGCGTAACCACGGCGATGAGAGGAAGCACAAACTGTTACAGAAACTAAAGAAAGGATTTCTGTTTCTTAACATCTTGACTGTTTGCGGAGCTGACGTTGACTGACAGGAACAGCTTTCCAGCTGTGATCCAAAACAATATGATCCGGATCACTGGACTGTTGGACTATCACTCATCCTCCAACACACATAAAGAAATAAAGAGAGAATTCACTTGTTTAGAACTTCACAACAGTCAAAACAATGGCCCGTCAACAAACATCAGCTCAACGCAAAATGCAGAAAAGCAGAAACCTCGACAGAATCTATGAGGCGAGTGTTTGGAAACAATACAGCAAAAAAAAAAACCCCGAACGACACACACCTCCATCAGCGAGGAAACAAGTTTGTGCAATGAAGCGCGTCGTGGAGAGGGCTGCTCGGAGAAAGAAAAGAGAAATCAGGAAACTCGGGCTGGCAAACACGAGTGCGAGTCAGTGTCGAGGCGCGCACATTAAAAAGGTCTCAATAGTCCCAATTAATCATCGTTGTAGGGTTGTTCTTGCATGAACTGAAATCTCCACAATCCCTTATAAACCATTAATAACTATGCAGTCCCGCCGGAGCGCCGTGACAGAGGCTGGGTAATGCACATGCAGTTTGTGCTTTGGGGGTCTTTAACTGCAGCCTCCCTGATGAGGATGACCCTGACGAAGGACACCAGCAGAGGACAGCTGGCTGGTCTCACAGTAAAGGTGAGATCAGTGATTCAGGTGCGTAAGAACCCCCCCATATTGAATATAAGATGCGGGGTGAGTCACATAGAGAATAATTACTGACATATTACCAACAGAAGGAAGGGGGCAGTTAAGAGAAGTGTTCAAACAGCAGGTGGTCGAGCGACAACCAAAGGCCGTAATCAGGTCTCTTCATCGTGTGACTTATTGAATAATGCCTCCGACATGGTGACTCACAATCACCGAGTGTGTGTGTGTGTGTGTGTGTGTGTGTGTTCATCCAGCAGCACTGATGCGACTGCAGGAGCTACACCAGTCTCCGTGTCTTCAGCTTGTGACGCTACAACGTGGGTTTAGTGTTGATGACATTTACTGAACGAGGACAAAGGAAGCCTGATGGTAATTCACTTTCTATAATTACAACATCAGAGGGTCATTATATACATGTTGCTTGGTTTGTTCTTGCACTTTGATTCCCCACGTAAGAGATGCTTTTTCACCTTTTCTGTTTTCCCAAGAGCCTCTTTGTCCGCGTGGCCCTCGGTAGAGACTTGCTCTTTGACGACTGGAGCCTCGTCATCGTCGCTGTCCAGGATCTGACGGCTGCGTTTGACGACCTTCTTGATGGGCGAATCCGCTTCCCGGACACCGTTCTGCACCTTGAGAGGGCTTTTGACCGGTCTGGAGAGGAGACACGCACGTAAACAGTCAACTAAATCTCATTCGTGTGGAATATTAAGTATTTGAGAAAGCATCATATCAGAAGCAACTCACTGACATGAAGATCATTACATAAAGAGCACGTTAGGACTCTACAGATGACACAGACTGGAGATTGTGAACACGATCAAAGCAGCTCAGAGATGTGAGACAGAAGAAATCATCTTTTCTGATTACAACTACAGCCAAAGGTTTCACGAAGCAAAGAAGATCCGACGATTCAGAGAGGATTGATCTCATTCAAGCGGTCAGGAGTGAAAACTAGCTGGTTTATTAAACCTGAATATTCCTCCCACCCGTAATGACCGCTCTGTAGGTATCTGCTAAGTATCTCTACAGACTTCATTATTTTGTTGCTAATCTGACACTTGTAATAAGTGGCATGTCACTTCAAAAAATAATTAGCAGTTCCTCAAACATGAGCCAAAAAGTAACATAATTAATGGGTTCAGTGAAGATGGGAGAACATTTTGAGCATCTGACTTTTTATTACTTGTATTATTTAACAGAAGATAATGTAGATTAAGTATACAGGGGATAGAATATAAATAGAGCAATAACAAAAGAGCCAGGGTTATACTGATATTAGGTGCTCTGGTAGTCTTTAAATATATTCTTAACTGTTGTAGCTACAGGACGGAGCTCTGCACATCTCTCTCCATCGGATGGGTGCAGTAAATAAATCATTAGCCCCTCATGCTGTGAGAAATAAAATAAAACTTACTTTTTCACTGTTTCATCTTTGGTTTTCTTCTGGATATCCTTGTCCTTGGGCTGAAAGAAGGATCTGATGGAGGAGGAAGAGGAACAGTTAATGGCCTGATGGGGATGATCTTCATCAGTGCAAAAATAACAGCTAATACAGCAATTAGTGTGTGTGTGTGTGTGTGTGTGTGTGTGTGTGTGTGTGTGTGTGTGTGTGTGTGTGTGTGTGTGTGCGCGTGTGTGTGTATATGTGTGTGTATGTGTGGTGTATATATATGTGTGTATGTGTGTGTGTGAGAATGTAGGTTACTTAAACGGTTAACTGTTAGTTATTGAGTTAACGCTAATTGCGTAACGTTAGCTGTTCTCGAACGTAACGTTACGCAGATATAAGTTACGCAGCGTCACGTAACTTAGCTAGAGTTACGTTGTTTTTGACAGGCTCTTCTTAAATCTTTCCTTGTGTTATCAAAACAAATAAACTTACGTTAACTGTTGAGGTTTAACTCACATAATACATTTAACTTTAACAATATATGACGAGAGTTTGTTGTCTTGTGTTTGGCTGAAAATCTCTTCCCTAAACAGACGTTGGAGACTAATTTATGCTAATGCTAATTTATAGAGAGTGCAGTTAGGCTAGTTACACTACCGAAGGCACTTCACGACCCCTGAACACAACGCACACTTACTAGCTAGTGGGTTCGTTAACTAACAACTAACTAATACAGATTCAAGCAGTCACCAACCTACCGCTACCACCACCAAGCTAAGTAGACACCATTCCTAGTTATCTACTTTGTACTTACGCGATGCTACGCTGCATGTTGTCTTCAAACTCTTACTTCACCTGATTTAGATACTAAATTAAGATTAATGGTTCAATTACAGCAAACTCGGGGTCCAACATCCACACACAGAGAAACACAAACTCCCGCGCTGCAGGATGAGAAAATACTTAGAAATATTCGGCGCCAAAATGACATCTCAGCCAAAGATCGTCACGTGACTGAAGATGAACCCCTCGCTCAACTCTGGTGCGTTTTCCGGGCTGTAAATGTGGCTGTTATGAGTAAAGATTTGGATTATAGCCTTGTACATCCCATACAAAATTGTAATTCACTTATGTAAACATTAAGGAAGTTAATTATATTCATTGTTATTGTTGCTCATCTGATTTGGATTGAAGGTACCCAAAGGATTTTGAACAGAGTGACACATCTCATTTTTCTTAGACATCTCTGCTCTGACTCTCCCGGGAAAAAGGTGTGTTGTGAACAAAGTTCGTGGGACGCCAAAGATGCTGCTGCCCCCTGCTGTGTCGGAGTGGTAACTGCAGCCCCCAGTGTGGTCCTGATGCTGCAAAGAAGACACGAAACGTTCCTTTCATGAACATTTCAGTGTCTGTTTGAAGGCGTGATTTGAGCAGCTCTTATTATATTCAAGACGTAGGAGGGAGAATGAGACACACACACCTGAATAATGCAAGTTGAGAGCACTGCTTTATTTACTCAAATCCAAGTACTGTGTTGTTAATTGTTTACAAGCGCAATTTCCCTACTGTGGAGTAAGTGCTGAGAAAAGTGGCTTCCTCAGTATTCATATAAAAAAATACACACGCACACACACATCATGGTCCAACTTAATAAATAAAGTGAATAATAAACTACTTTACAAAGAGCTAAAAAAAACACACACAAAAATAATGTATTTGAGAGATTTTAGGAGGCAAAGCAGTCCATCTGTTGTTCCTCTTCCTCACTCGCTCTCCCCCATCTGTGCATCATTCCCCACTTTCCTCTGTTCTCCTTGAATTTCAGTCTGCTTCACTTCACCAAACAGCCTTCGACTGATGTGGTTCAGATCCCACCCCGCGGGGCTCTTGTGATGCCAGCCGTTTGCGCTGACGTGGAGGGCCGAGGGGAGAGGTGGGGGGCCTGACTCCCTCAGGTTGGCCCCCAGACGTGCAGGGGCGGAGATGAATGGGAAGTGCCCGTGGAGAGCTCGGGGCATCGCGATGGGCTTAGGGAGGCAACACGGGAGCAAGAAGGGGTGAGGCATCGGCTGAACAGCTGTCAGGAAACACAAAGAGTCACATCAATCACAACGTGCAGAAATAATTTGTCTTTATGAGTTTCCTGTGTTTGAAAAGAGAACGGCAAGTGTTATCTAGTATGAACACGAAGCATTGAAGGTTTAAAACGATAGTTTGGATGTTTTGAAGTGGGGTTGTATCAGGTACTCATCCGTATTCTGTGTATCACCGACAGTAGATGAGGGTCTTTGACAGAGATTAGAGCAACAGACAGGAGGACCGGCATGAAAGCTAAGCAATGTAAACGTGAATATTTTATAAGGTTGCTGTTTTTGTAAATAGAGTCTGGTGTCTTTAAAGAGACAACAGCTTCTGATCCCCGTCAGAAAGGGCCACCTGATGGCAAGTTAAAAAAAAGATTCTAATTTCAGCGACCACTTACACTGATATTGATTTTTTTAGGAGGTTAAAATACATTTCGCTGCTGCCCCCGCCCACAGCATTACATAGCTTTGCTTTCGAGCCAGTACTCCAAACTGGGGGCGTGCCGACCGCCATCTACTGCAGGCAACACACTGACTCTGGATAAGAACCTCATGCAACCCCACTTCAATAGATCCGAAGTCGTTCACAGCTAAATGAAAAGTGTCCTTTTCATTTTGTTTCAACACATTTCCACTTGGACAGGAAAGTGTGAAAGTTCATCGGTAGTTTGATCAAAGCTTAACTCAAGGTTCACTTACTAGCTTTTAAACTCAGCTCTCTTCATTGCAACTGAGCAAACTCTCTGCAGAGGAAGACTGTGCAATGCAGTCAACAGAAATCTCATTTCATCTATTTTACATCAGAAATTCAATTAGAAGATGCACATTTGTAGTTAATGGAATTCCAACCAATAACTCATTAAATGCCAAATAACAAACCTGCAGGATTACAATTTTCAAGGTAGTAGAACTTCTCCTTTGATATTGACTCTCAAAAGAGATCACAGTTACACCACATATGCTTTATTCATTTGGAAAAACACCAAAATCTGTCTTCAAGGTCAAGATTGAACTGCATCCTTGCATTACTTCTCACCGCACGCATCTCATCTCACCTTGAAATAGAAAACACATACAAGTGAGGCACACTAGAAAAGCAATTTCCTCGTGACTTGAACTAAAAGAAACTTCAGGACTTATGAAATCTGCAGAGTAAAAGCATTAAAGAATGAGTTATGTGATGTCAAGTTGAGTGAATATGAGGTGGATGGAAAAGTGATATATTTTAAAGGTAGATGAAAAGCAAGTGCTGCATCTATTGAATACGTAATGCAGAAGCCTGAAGGATCCAAAGGCAGATCGCTCCTAACAAGTATTGTTTGTGTATCTTCTTCCCCTGTGCCGTAGAGCTGCATTATTATTATTATATTATTATTATATATAACACATCAATGAGCCACACTGCTGCACTGAGGGACATTCTTCATTAACAGGAACTCAGATACGTCCTCCTGTTGTGAAGACTGGCTGGAACACCAAATGTGTATCATCCACGGCTGAAAATAGTCCCCAACAAATACACAATTCACTTTGTTTGAGTAAAAATAACTGCAGTGACCAGCTGTTCCATAATCATCATGTTTGCATGTGTGTATTAGTGTGTGTGTGTGTGTGTGTGTGTGTGTGTGTGTGTGTGTGTGTGTGTGTGTGTGTGTGTGTGTGTGTGTATGAATAGAGGAAAATCTTTATGGTTATAGTTTTCTCACATTGTATTTGTCTTTTTCTTTTTTCCTTTGCACAGCGGAAACACTGGAAACACTAAATACACTTTATAATAATAATATGTATTATTATATAGTAGTAGTAATAATAATAATAAAAATACTAAATTGTATTTGTAAAGCGCCTTTCCAAGCTAAAGGCAATCTCAAGGCGCTACAATGCAGGACAACAACAACAACAACAACAACAACAACAACAACAACAACAAGAGTCGGTGTCCTGTGGAGCCCTCAGGTGTTCTGGGATAGGAATTCCACAGGTGGGGAGCGGCTGAGCAGAAGGCCCGATCGCCCATGGTGCGGAGCTTGGTCCTGGGGGGGGGGGGGGGGGGGGGGGGGGGGAGGAAGGGTTTAGAGAGGGGGCTGCGTGTGGAGGTTTATTGAGGGAGGAGGAGCATTTCCATGTATGCACTGATGGGTGAGTAGGGAGATTTTATATTCAGTCCTGACTGCGACAGGAAGCCAGTGGAGCGAGTGGAGAATGGGTGTGATGTGATTATATTTTTGCACCCTCATCAGGATATATGATTATATATTAGTAGTAGTAATGGCAGCAGCAGTAGTATTAAATATTATTTATTATTATTATTATTATTATTATTATTATTATCATTATTATTATTATTATTATTATCATTATTATTATTATTATTATTATTATTATTATATTATTATATATTAGTATTAGTAGTAGTGACAGCAGCAGTAGTATTAAATATTATTATTTATTATTATTATTATTATTATTATTATTATTATTATTATTATTATTATATATTAGTATTAGTAGTAGTGACAGCAGCAGTAGTATTAAATATTATTATTTATTATTATTATTATTATTATATATTAGTAGTAGTAATGGCAGCAGTAGTATTAAATATTATTTATTATTATTATTATTATTATTATTATTATTATTATATTATTATATATTAGTATTAGTAGTAGTGACAGCAGCAGTAGTATTAAATATGATTATTTATTCTTATTATTAAATATATTATATTGTTATTTAGATATTTGAATATTTATTTCTACATGTTCTGTGTGTAGCATCGAGGAGGCTGCAGCTCATTGAGGATCCTGTGATGTTTAATGACAACACAGCTTTGAAACGTATGATCCGTTTTACAAGAGGCTCGTTCTGACAGACACTTTGCTGGTTTTGGTATTTTCATGGACAAATATACCCTTTCATTCTTAGATCCAATATCTGTGTTTTTCAAGCAAAACTTGACTCTCAGACTACAGACTGAACACAGGGACAATAAAAACACTTAGTTTGGACCCTGCAGATGTTCCTGCTGTGCACATGTGTTCTTACCTGCGTGCATCACCGACGCTGCTCCTCCACAAGCAGGAAGAGCGCTCTCAGCGGGGAGGAGAGGGAAGGGAAGAGCGCCGCTCTGCAGAAGCTGGAGGACGGACGGACGGAGGAGGAGATGGAAGGATGGTTGAAATGGGAACACGGATCCTTTAATACAGTTTAGTATAGAACACCGTGGATCTATCACTTTGGATCTATCACCGTGGATCTATCACGTGGATCTATCACTGTGGATCTATCACGTGGATCTATCACGTGGATCTATCACTGTGGATCTATCACGTGGATCTATCACGTGGATCTATCACTTTGGATCTATCACCGTGGATCTATCACGTGGATCTATCACTGTGGATCTATCACGTGGATCTATCACGTGGATCTATCACTGTGGATCTATCATGTGGATCTATCACGTGGATCTATCACTGTGGATCTATCACGTGGATCTATCACCGTGGATCTATCATGTGGATCTATCACTGTGGATCTATCATGTGGATCTATCACGTGGATCTATCACCGTGGATCTATCACGTGGATCTATCACGTGGATCTATCACGTGGATCTATCACTGTGGATCTATCACTGTGTATCTATCACCGTGGATCTATCACTGTGGATCTATCACGTGGATCTATCACGTGGATCTATCACTGTGGATCTATCACGTGGATCTATCACTGTGGATCTATCACTGTGTATCTATCACCGTGGATCTATCACTGTGGATCTATCACTGTGGATCTATCACTGTGGATCTATCACTGTGGATCAATCACTGTGGATCTATCACTGTGGATCTATCACCGTGGATCTATCACCGTGGATCAAAGCTGAGACAGTTGAGAGGAAACACATCTTCAGGTGATTCAGACATTAATAAACTTAATAGCAGGAAGTTGTTCTTGATGTTTTGTTCCGTGTCCTCATTTGAAATTGAAATATAATCAAAACTTAATTACAATATATGATATTAAGAGTTTCATTCCAAACAAACGATTTCAATTTAGAAGAACTAATGGCACATTTTAAAACAGTCTGCACGCTGCAGTGTGTTTCTACCTAAATTATAAATGACTTTGTAAAGGATAACCTCACCGCTCGGTGTGCCTGTGAACATGATATTACACACCGACTCCCCTCTACAGCTCAGTCCAACAGAAATCATTGTATTAAATGATAAAGTTTCAGTAATGATTTCTATTCAAATCAATTTTATATTCAATTATAAAGCTGAAGTAATTGTTCTTTTAAAGTCGGCCCAATTTTCTTTTGAATGACACAGTTTAGGTAATTATTTCTTTTTACTTGAAGTGTTTTTGGAATAAAACTCCTAAAGAACGAGACGCACGTTTTGACCGATCAAATCTCTCCGAAAATAATTGTATATAAAACGTAATATGCCATTTTTCTAAATTGTGAAGTCCTTTAAGTTGTGACATGAGATGTAAAGATGTGGTGATGACCTGATGGCTGGGTGGAGGTGGTGGAGGTTGAGGTGGGGGGGGGTATCCTGGATAGTTGACCAGGATGAGTTTGCTGAAGTTGAACTTGTAGGTGAATCGTTTCCCTTTGGTCTTGTGCAGGATGCGCTTGTTGTAGTAGTATCTGTAAGTGAGATGTTTTCTGTGTCAGACGATACTCTGACTGTGTGTGTGTGTGTGTGTGTGTGTGTGTGTGTGTGTGTGTGTGTGTGTGTGTGTGTGTGTGTGTATGTAACAGCATGTGTTTCATCTGTGGGCATTTTTAAATTTTAATTTGACAACATATGTTTAGCGAGCACAACATTATATTTATAACATCAGCCTGAGGGTGAAGCTGCACAGAGAGGGAGGATTATATGTCACAGTTATAGAACTGTGTGTGTGTGTGTGTGTGTGTGTGTGTGTGTGTGTGTGTGTGTGTGTGTGTGTGTGTGTGTGTGTGTGTGTGTGTGTGTGTATATCCACTTGTGTCCATCACCTGAGCGCCCGGCTGAGCTTGTCGTAGTTCATGTGTGGTTTGCCCTTCCTCTCCCCCCACAGTCTGGCCAGCCTCTCGGGGTCCCGGATCACAAACTCGCCCCACTCCCCCCCCCAGCCGATGGCCCCGCCCTCGCCCCGGCCCAGCAGCTCCAGGAGGAAGTGCCACAGCTGCACCTGCCTGGAACCCGGCGACCAGGCTGGTTTGTACGCCCAGTCAGGGAAGAGCACTGCTGGAGACACAGGAGCAAGTCTTGTAAATGACTGACGCACAATGAGGAGGATCCTCTTTCTAAGAAACATTGTATAGACTCATGCAAAGATAAAAACCTTCCCATCATCACTCATGACTCAGAAGCGTGTGGCGGTGTCCGTATCTGCAGAGACCCCGCACTCTGCCTGTATGTTCTTATTTTGCTGCGTTAGGGACATTTCTTGGCGTTGACTTGTATAAAAACGTAGCAACCAGGTGCCAAATAGTGAGCAAAATGGCGGCTCTTTCCAAAAAGAGGGTGAATCTGGGGTTCTCTTATTGAGCCGGGGAGGAGGAGCTAAATGTTGTGTTTATAAATCCTCCTCTTTGTCACTTTAATGTTGAAGTGGTGGGTGTTGGTGAGTGAATGTATGTATTGATTTGCTGGTCAGTTGTTTGTGTTGGAGATTCATAAGACTTGTGCAGCAGTTCAACATCTGCACTCGTTCTCGCTTCTTGTTTTGGTTTGTGAAGAGATTCGTTCATCCTCAAAATGGTACAGTGCATAAACGCTTTAGTTTCACCTGCGCATGAATATCACTAGATGGTATTGAAGTTTAGACTGAAATCGTAGTAACCTCAAGATTGTTCTAAGATTTATTAAACATCCATCAGGTGTTAACAGGGTGGGAAAGTAACCCAGTCAAACCCGGCTAGGAACTTCGTTTGGCCGCAAACCTTCTTGTGGTGCTAGAAGAAAATCTATTTGGCTGATAAAAGATTTTAAAAAGTGGCCAGTGGACAACACAGCTGGTTTCCTGCCCTGGGTGTAAACGATTTATTGTCTTCTGTAGGCTCAGAGTATTATGTTTATTAAAAAGTAACTTTAATAACGATACGACACCCTCAAAAGGATCATTTGTACAGTAATGACTCGCCCCATGTTCGCATGCCTACACGGTGAACGAAGAATCCAAAAAGGGAGAAAGTTCCCAAAGTTTAACGTCAAAACCTCCGTTTGCAAACACGTTTACCGAGTCTCATTATTCCAGTTGTATATCAATCCATCGATTCCTTTTCTGTTTTCGTACCCTTCATTATGAGGCGAGTAATTGATATGCAAATGATCATTTTGGCGGGTGAAGCATTCCTTTAACGTCAGGCCGTGTTTAACCTCTGACTGCGCCCCAACAGTGATGTCGCTGGGTCCCGGAGTTCACCTGCGCGTCACTGCAGCAAGGTGAGACGTTAAACCGCCGACGTTCAGCAGGTTCCTCTTTAATAACAGCAGTATGAGTTGCTTCCTAACTGCACTCCCACATCATGGTGACTAGAGGTGTCTATGTAGAGCCTTTGACATAGAGGCAGGTTAACACTCCAGTGTGTCTGTGGCTTCCCTTTCACACACCACGTGTGTAGCACAAGGATGATCTCTGTTTTGTTCCCAGCCGAGTAGAAGTTAAAAGCACAACAGTGTCCTGCTCAGTTCAGCCCAAACTCCTGCTTCTGCTGCTGTGTATATATGTGGCCATTTATACTTGGTGTTTTTAATATGTAATATAATACATCGATTAGAGTTAATAAACTACAGTATATTCCAGAACAACTGTGCCAGATTGTGTGATGTTCTGCGGAGGGGCTGCGTATATGAAGAGATGCTTTATGTGCACACTTTGCACACTGAAAAAGACTTCAAAGCTGCGATCCGACACATTTGTCAGGATGCAACTTGTTCCTGAATATATGCTTAATCCTGAATGATACGACAGAGCAGGGAGGGGTAATACTGCAATGTCACAACATAAAAATCAGTGTTGGCATGGAACCAGAAACATTTAATCAAGTACTTACACCTACACTACACGCTGCTATAGTTCTACCTCATCAGAATTCAGAGGGAAATGTAGTTTTTATGAAATGTGATGGATTGTTACTTTAAACTGCTCCTAATCAGAATATATAGTAACAGCTACAACATTAAAATGCAGCCGTAATGTTAATTCAATAATTTGATATATGATACAATCACCCAGGGACATCTTTCTGATGGTAATGGCGTATCTTTTCATTATGCTAGTGCTGCTTTTACTTGTAAAACGCCTGAATACTTCTACTATCCCTGTATAAAATCGAATTATTGGAACCTTGTTGTAGTTCTGATTTTGTCTAGAACCAGACAAGCAGATGGATTATAGAGAATCTCCTTTGTGTTGTGCAAAATGATTCATAAATGAGGAGATACTGAGAGTAAAGATCAGTTCCAACAGCTTCAATTGTGTCCCATTCAACCTGATACGATTTAATGTCATGCAGAGGTGAAAGACGCATATTGATCATTAACTTAAGTAACAATTACACAATAGAAAAATACTTAACTGAAGTAAAACTACAGAGGATTTGGCAGCAAAATGTACTTCAGAAGTAGAAGCAGTGTTTCTTTCACAATGGCTCCTGTCAGTGTTATCTAATTGTATTATAGGATAATAATTATTGAAGCATTTACACATTTCTGTAGCGTTTACATACAGCTGGGGAGTTTAATCTATAACAATGCAACATATTATATATAAAATGAGTAGTAGGCGTTGCTGTGTAGTGAACTGAACTGCAGCGCAAACGTATGTAAAAGTATAAAGTAGCGTAAAATGTCAAATGGAAGAACCTCAGAATTGTAGTTAAGCACAGTACTTACGTAAATACACTTAGTTACTTTCCACCGCTGGTGTTAGCTCCATCTATCCAGAAAAGAAACACATGTTTATTTATCTCTTGATGCATCAGAATAAAACAAGGTTTGATCATTTGCCACAAGCTTAAATATCCCTTCTGCATGTTGTGCAATGGATCCCTGACGACCAGCAGACGAGCCTGCTGTCTGCCTAAAGACCCACAGTGAACATATTGAAGCCCTGCAGTACGATGTGTCTCATTACAAATTCCAGGCTGGATTTCGGTACCAGGAGAAGTCAGCATATTGTGTTACTAGGCAGAATCGTGGCTTTAAAAAAAAAAGAAATGGAACGTCTTTCTCTGTCTTGGCTGCTAGATGGCGATAAAGATCCCGTGCTGCTCCCCTGCAGCCAGTCACACAGCCCTGTTGGTGTGAAATGAGATGGGGTCCCCGTCTCAGCTGTCTCCTAGGCAACCGGGGCTGGGGACAGGGAGAGGGCAGAGTGTGTGTGTGTGTGTGTGTGTGTGAGTGTGTGTGTGTGTGTGTGTGTGTGTGTGTGTTTGAACTGGACCCTCACAACTGATAGGGGAGTTTATGAGGATCGTCAGAGAGTTTGATATTCGTGTAAGAATGGATGATGATGATGATGATCATGATGATGTACAGTAGTGACCTTCAGGTGCAAAACAACAAATGCCCTTGACGTTGAAAATAAGTCATGAAGGATATTGACATGTTTTCAAAATGATTACAAATATGACAAAGATAGAGGATCTAAATAAGTCCTGTGTGGTCATTACAAATGCTGAAAGAGGACAGGCCGAAGCGTCTCGAGACGAACAGAAGATGGAAGCATCTTCAGCAGATACGACGTTGCTCTTAGCTTTCCCCTCACGTTGTGTGAGAGATGACATAACCGGAATCAGACATGTTTTGTTTTAGGACTGAACGACCGAGTACAAGTTTAATAGTTTCCAGTGATGTTCAGCTCGCCCCAGAGTTGAACCCCATGTGCCATTTCCAAGTTCTAATTATGATTTTAATGAGAGGCTGTTTTGCATGATCCCCGCTGAGCCGAAATCAATGTTTCTCTTCATGGAAGGAAGTCATGACAGTCTTGTTTCGGTCGAGGTAGAAGGAGAGGAATTTCAGTTAAATAGAAGAAACTAAATATCAACACGCTGACCACCAGTTACTCCAAGACGAATGGAAAACAGTTACGCGACAATAGGTTTTCAGAGTGCACAAAACACAAATATATTAAACATTTTGAATCTTAGAACATAAATGCTCGATATAAAGTAATATGCAAAGTAAACATTGTACTGACAGCTTCCCTCAGCTCTGCAGTTTGCTTCCTGTTCTCACTCCCAACTCCTCACATAAGGACGTTTGGTCAAGACCCCTTGGTGTCACTTTTTAACACACTGGTACCCCTCAACTTAAGTTGAGTACGTTACGTGATGTAAGTTACGTAACGTTGAGTTTTGGGGACATGAGCAGCGATCTCTCTGTTTGTCTTACACATTCATCCGATCTCCTTCCTATGAGGACCTTTGTCCTCTTTTTACTAAGTCACGTGACTTCCTCTTTCACTCCTGTCATAATGACTACAGCCACAAGAAGCAGCCCTGCTCTGCCGTCACTGATGAAGCTGCCGGCGGTGACAAATTGGGATTGAGAACAGGTTGGTCCATGGGCACTTACTGGTGAGTGTATAGAGGAGCATTTAGCAGCTGAAGAACCTTGAATCGCCCTCTGCAGATAGTGGAGACCAAGACAGAGCTAAAGGGAAAGGCCAGAAACAAATAAAGGATGTAAACAGCCCAATATGGAAAGCTGCATGTTCTGTAACTGAGGAACCTGGAAGAAGGATAAGAACATCGAAGAATAAAGTACAGTAACGTCTGGGATTGGGAACACCCAACCCTGGAACTGCCATATCAAAACAAATAATTGTTCACTACTGACTTCCATTGTTGCTAAATTCCTCTTAGGTTCCCAGAACTGGTTACTTTACCTGCTTCTTCTAATGGTCTGACTGTTTCCTTACTGCATAAACTACAAGGCTTCATTATAACACTGTTAGACGTCCACCAACCTTCCTCAAGTCTCAAACAACCTCGACACATCTTTCTTTTCCTTCTGTAGCGCTGACGGGGAAAAAATGCAGCAACACCTCCTGTACGTGCAATGAGTTCAATCCAAAGTGAGACATTCAACTCCGGGTAACAGATGCTCTCAGAATAAGCACAATTAAAGCGTTCAATCCATGTATGGAATTGTTAGAAGTCACAGTTCACCATCTGAGAGCAGAAGAAGTTTCTTCACCTTCACAGAAGTCTGTGACTTTTCTGTCACCTGTCTACGAGCCCTTTAGTCCAAAGCAATACATTAAAAGCGAAAGTAAAAGTCAGCCTGCCATGAAAACGGCAAAGTAATCTTTCGTCTGCCAAATGACATGATTCTACGTCGCGTCGCCTCAGCAGGCAGATAAAAAGCACAGACTGTTTCTAAGAACGTCTCAAACTCAAACTCTGTCATATCTGCGCGTCCAGCGTGTGCAAAGGATCCAGATTAAACCTTCATCAGAGCAAAGCAAGTCGTACTCAAGATGATGACCGAGACCACACTCGGAGAACATGATACAACAATGTCCAGCCTCACATTGATCAGTAAAAATGGACATTTGACCATACTCAATTCCATGACACAAATTCAATCTGCTGGTGAAGATGATGCCATGAAGAGGAGAAACTAGGAAAGTGCACGAGAGATCTCCAATCCCAAACAAAGAATCTCACTCAATTGTCCCTTCCGGCTTCCTTACAGTCAAGATGGCGGCGAAGATCACAAAAACATGTATTCCTCTTGTATCCCGCCAGTCTTTAGTGAATCCTAATATATCACCCTAACCCTAACCCTAACCCTAACCCTAACCAAGGGTGGTGATGGCGTAGTGGTCTACGCCTTCCAAACAAAACACTAGAAGGTCGGGAGTTCAATACCAGGCTGCCACCATTGTACCCCTGAGCAAGGTACTTAACCCTGAGTTGCTCCAGGGAGACTGTCCCTGTACTTAATTCAATGTAAGTCGTTCTGGATAAGAGCGTCTGCTGAATGACCTGTAATGTAATGTTGGGTGTGGAATTAATCTGGTTCAAAACGAGACCAAACTTTACTACGAACGTCAGTTTTCGAGCCACGGCAAAGGAACAAATGTGGCCTGCAACATACTAGGTAAGGCTGGTCTTTAGCCCAGCTGCTTGCCGGAGGTTTCTTTTGCTACTGAAGCAAAGAGGAGTCAGGAGTCCAAATTAAAAATATTAGGCTGATGCGTTCAGTAGTATGCAAGATTATCTGTGGACAGACAGACAGACAGACTGATGATCAGAACAAATGCAGACAACCTCCACGTCTTGTAAAGACAGGTCAGAGTCAAGTTCAGCACGAGAACGTCATCATAAGTGAACAAGGACAATGCATTAAACACTTGTTTAAGAAGGGACAATTAGATTAGGGCTAAACAAGCTGCTAATTATTAATTCAGTGTCTCTCGGGTGAAATATGTGACCAATATTGACCCTTCCTGCGCTCAGACCAGAGTCCGGCCTCTGCCTCGCTTCAAACCATCTCACTAAAAAAAGAAGCACTTCATAGAAAATATCCTAAAATCCCCAAAAAGATATTTCTCTATATTTTACTGGAAAGAGACATTGCTGTTGAGTTTCTCCAAAGTAGAGCACTACAGGAAAAATATGTATTTTATTTTAGTTGTCCCTTTAAGTATATAGGGTACACAAATGGCATGTGTTGCCATAGAGATGGGTACTACTGGCAGTGGCTTGACAGTATGACAGGAAGCAGGAGAAACGCTGATGCAGGGGTCTGTGTTCTGCAGGTATTTCAGAGCTGGCAGCATTTAAAGTGACCAGACAGCCAACACAAGGCCAGCGCATGTGCTGGAGTTTAGATTCTTACAAGCTAAGAGTGTAATTAGCTGAGGTGTAACAATACGGTG
This sequence comes from Cottoperca gobio, assembly GCF_900634415.1. Classification (NCBI taxonomy): domain Eukaryota; kingdom Metazoa; phylum Chordata; class Actinopteri; order Perciformes; family Bovichtidae; genus Cottoperca; species Cottoperca gobio. Next base: position 3,940,375 of record NC_041371.1, on the reverse strand, counting down.
ATTCTTATTTTATACTTTAAATGATGTGACATGACTGTATGGAGACATCACAGTGTGGGATACAACTGAACTGTGTTGAAACATCTGTATCGGCTGCGCAGTTTGAGCTTTAGTTTGAATAAAATGTGAACTTTTGTTTATTTCGTTTGTGATGATATGAATAGGGAACTTTATGGACACACGAATCACACACACAACAAAGGCGTGCTCACAGGCTCTGGCTTGTGTTTCTTCAGCTACATATTTCTGCCTCTGTGACTTCGTTGAGCAGCAGAGGAGGCGCTGAGGCAGATAGAAAATAGAAAGGTCATCAGGTAACTGGACCAGGTGGACAATCCAGACTGGAAAGTGAATAAACAGTGTTTGATCCTTGAGAAGAGCTTTTAAAGCTGAAATGCATATCTTTCCTGCCTGCCTCTCGAGCAGAGAGAAGGAACTGAAATCTGAAGTTTGAACTACAAGAAAGATAGCGTAATTGATTGGATGTATGCTGTTTGATGTGTGATCATGGTGTGAAACGCCTTCCAAGTGTAGTCGGTCAGGCCGAGTGTCGGCGCAAATGTAAGGCGGCCCCGGCCCATGTGCGGTCTCCACATTCAGCTGTGTATTAAAGATGTGTACTTGGACACATCTGGAATGAAAATCAGCTGCAGTTTGAAGCGCTCAGATTAGTTTTGGGCCAGTGTCAGCCAGAAGCCATAAATCTGATAACCAGGTGTCCTACAGTAAGGCTTGTAAGGGGTCCCGGCAGTTTGGCTACTTGGGATCACTGCACTGTGTCCATTCTCAACGACTTAATCTGCTTTGTCAACCAGGACAAAAGCAACCAAAGGAGCAAATCATCCTTTCTCACTGACAGAACATGAACGTGTCCCAAATCGTTCATTAATCCACGATGGGGAGCATCTCTACCTTGTGGAACTGCTCCGTCGCCCTGAGCCACTGGACATCCAGCACTGCCACTGGGCAGCTCCCACATGTGGATGCATGTCAATTAAGCCTCTTCCCTAAATAAGTGAAAAGGTGAAAGGCTGACATGGTGTCTGCAGGGACCCCTGAGGTCAGGCTTTAACACTTTGTCATCAGCGAGTAGATCTTTGGGACGTGTGCGTTGCCCCGTCACTCCTCCGAACGAGGGATCCCTCAGAGTGCAGCATGTCACAGTTGGCACAGGAAGGCCTGAGCCCAGCACATTTAATTAGCCAAGCTGTCTTGGCATTGGATGGGAGGGGGGACACACACAGTGACGAATCATCAACATCACCAAGGGCGCGGCGCTGCTCACCGCCATACTGCACATCTAAAACTTAACAGGATGGGAAAGAGACGCATCGGCATTAATACAGAAGTCTGTCACTGGGAGATGGAGTTTTTATTGGAAAAAACAGTAATGCAGCAAAAATGAGCACAAGCAGTGACTGACCTTTATGTAGAAACACATAAGGTGTGTTCCTCTCGGGTTTTAATGTACCAAACATGTGTGCCGGATATTAAGATACAGTGGGGCACATAAACCTCACTGCTCCACATGTCGGTAGTTATCATTCAAGTCAATATTCCAGATTGAGGGGAAAAAATTACTGTTGCTATGAAAAAAAGCAAAGTTAGGAGAAACAGTTTGGAAGAAACCATTCTGACATCCCTCTCTGTAGCTGCATGCATGTGAGGAGCCCACCCCACCTCAGCTGTAGTGAGGAGAGCCCAGTCCAGGCAGCCAGCAACCAGCAACCAGCGCGTCTCTGCCTACCAATAGGCATGCTCGGCTCAGGCTCTGTGCAGTGCTCAGTCTCAGCAGCTAAAGCTGGGCGCAGGGGAACTGCGACGGCCGCGCCAAGCATCTTCCCAGGTATGCGTCTCTCTGTCGCTACGCCCTTATTCGTTTTTGCAATGTTATGGCATGTTTCTGCATGCTGTTTTCCCGCTCTGCCGACACTGTCTTATTTCTAGGGAGGGGTTGCTGTGTCTTTTATTTGTGTGGCTCACGTAGCCTCCACTGTAGCGCAGGGCAGCAGGGTCTAGGTAAACACTCACAGTCAGCGAAGACGCATCTGCAAAAAAACCTCCTCGTTAACCGCGCGTCAACTTGCACACACCTCAAAATGTTCGCCCTTCGACAGATCAGCGCCGAGCCGCGGCTGCTGGTGGCGAGGCGGCGATGTGCGCTCTCTGCTGCGCTGCTGCGCTGCGTGCATTTCTTGGGGGGAACATTTTGCAACGAGGTTATGATTTGGCCAAGCGGCTTTCGTCAAAACATGACCGCTGACTATATTTTCAACTTCCAGTGCGTGCAGGTAGAGGTTTTATTTCCCTTAGACGCTGGACTTGCTGTTCAGGGCGAAGCAGGTATTGGGAGCTGATTTGGAAAATCATTTCATAGCAGTCAATTTGATGTAGGCTGTGCCATATAACACTGCAGTAGGCTATAGCATGGCTATAGTAGGTCATACTGTGTCTATGCATGCATGCATATTTCTACAACAGTGATATATTATTGATAGCTACGTGATATGATACTAACAGATATATTTCAAATCATTATTCATTCATACAGTAAGTTATCGTCCAGGGGGAATGATTTAGAGGAGGATGTTTTTCAGAGAATAAGGTGGACTTAGTTAAAGTGCTCCTAATTATCAACATGAGCTTTACGTTTGTGTGAATAAGCAGTTTTTTGTGTCTGTTGGCTCTGTTATCCCTGTCACTAGGTAAGATGTAGGTACACTCCCTTGGCAGTTAGGGTGGTGCTGCCTGCTAGTGCTGATGTGTTACAGTGGCCACTACCTGTGCATGCAGCCTGCTAGGCCTGGCTGTACACTGGGGAGCCTCCCTCCCTCAGCTCCGGGAGGGTGGTGGTCAATAAAACTAAATCACTAAAAGTTTAAAATAAATTGAGACTCAACCTCCAAGTTGAAGTTTTTAGGGCAGCACAGGAAAGTTATCATTGAAAGCTCCTCACATAAAAAAATGATCTATGTGTCCTAAAGCAGAAAAGGACTCTAATAGCAGTAAATATTATCCTAAGATTGACTTCCACAACAACTTTTACAACAGCTGACCTTATCTAAGTTCTCCACGTACACACAAACCTATCATATCCCTGCGCATTTCATTCATTTGCATGTAAAAAATCAGGTTGTGTTGTAATTATTAATGCTACTTTTGTTGTTGCTATGCAAAAAAAGGCTCATGTGCTATCTTTCCACTGCAATCATTTGAAGCTGTGACCTTGTCAAAAAGGGCCACTGCGTGTCTGGTTCGCTCTGGTTCTCTCTGATAAAACTCTGCGTTAAAGGAAGATACTTTTCCATACGAGTCCATCTTCACTGGTCATGACTGCTCTTGGATTTGGGTAATTCAAGAAGCCCTCGAGTTGATTTTTTTTGCTGCATTTACCACTCTGCCTATTCACTCCACTTGAAGAGCCAGAAATAGTTGGAGGACTTATACATCAGAAGCCCTGCTTCCAACATGCTGATTTGTAATGTTATGTTGGGGTCTGCTTTCCTAGTCAATGATGTTACAATGGCATTCCTAAATTGGTCAATCCATTTCCACATGTGCTGTCCTTGAACATGTGGTTGCACACAGTGTGAGGCGTTATGATGGAGATGCTCTGCTGAGCCTTTTACATCTGGATAGTATTCGTTATCTCGAGGCTACATTCGGGGTGCTACAGTGAACCCTACAGTATGAAAGAAGCTCCCAGGCCAGAGGCAACTCCGAACTGCAAAGTGCATAAAGTTATGGAGTGGGAAATGTAAAGGTCAACTTAAGGTCAAGAGAAGAGGAGGGGATATTTCCAAATCATTTGAACGAATTGGTCCTTTATATACTCTATATTTTTCATCATTGATGTAAAGAATCATTTTTATTGACAGATTTCTTGGTTTAGTTGAACTTTATATTGGAACATTTTCTATGTGAGCTGAAACGATTAAAATAACTATTGTTTTGATAATCGATGTATTAATAAGTCATTTTAATGCAAACATGTTGTTGGTTCCAGCTTGTGGGAATACGTTCTGCTTGTCTTTGTCTTTGTCAGCAGCGTGAGGGGTTCACTTTGGGCTCTGGGAAGTTAAATTTAATAAATGATGTTGTAAAGATTCTGTATAATACAAAGTAATTATTTATTCTAGCAAAAAAAACGTAATATTTCTTAATATATTTAAATGTGAAAGACATTTCAACACAGTACATTGTCCTATCATAAGGTATTAATTATGACATTATTTATTATATAAGTCTCAAATAAGCTTTTATTAATAATCTGTAAACTAACAATATGACACCAATGTGTTTTGTTCACACACACAAATGTACTCTGTCGTGGGAAACCTTCAGATATCTTTACAGTAATACTATAAAAACATCGGTCAGTAAAACCTTTGGTATTAGATATTAATTAGCCACATGACACCCGTCACTGATTTATACTGTAATCTGTAACTGGAAGATAACAGAGAAGTAGTTTCAGAACACTCTAACTTAAAGTGAGTAGTGGTTTGTAAGTCTACTTTAATAACGCTCTTTGATTCAACACTGTACTTGTGTGACTCCTTCATAATGGAAAATGGAAAGCGAACGATTCGAGTCCAAACATGATTCACCAGGATGCTAATGTGTGCGAAGCCTTTGATCGCTGAGTTACTGTTTTATAAGCCATCCACTGTCATCTCCAGGCAGGACGCACTGTTAGAGCCACTAATTAATATATCAGACACACACACACACACACACACACACACACACACACACACACACACACACACACACACACTCTTGACAAACTTTCTCTAAGTCGTAAAACAACTTCCTTCTTATGTTTCACCTACTTGTTGCATTTATATTTAGAGCAGAAATGAAAAGTCAATTACGCAATGAGTTGTTGGACTTAACTTCATGTTTGATGAATCAAAAGTAAAAAAGTCAAACATTTTCTAGTTCCTACTTCTAAATGAAGATTTGATGCTTTTCTGTCTTTTGTGGTTGTAAAGCAAAATTATTTTTCCATATTGTCTCAGAGATCAAACAAATAATCACTAAACTAACAATATTCTGCAGATTAATCGTTAATGAAAATAACTGTTAGCTGCTAATTATATTTAAACAATACAGTATTGACATTTAAAACTTTATTTAGACGTCGACACAGTGACTACAGTCTGAGAGAAGTGCTGAAAACCTAAAGAATAAATGGAAACAGATTTAGTTAGTGTGGAAGGTTTTTGTTTGGTTTGGATTACAAAGCCACAGATTAAATTAGGAAATAAATCTGATAATATTAATAATAATATGATGCACAGAATGTACCTGTGCAGAGACGTAAAGTGTTCATTAATATGAACTAAATGGTGAATATGCACATACTACAAGTAAGGATCGTGTACTCGTCTAATTAAGACGAATATCTTTGTTATTATTTTAACGAAGCTTAAATGTAACTTTATTTTCAGGTCTTTTTACACCAAAATATTGTGTTCACTTTAGTTTTTTTGTTAACACTGCAAGACTTCAACTTTGAGCTGGATTTTATGAGTCAGCAGCTGAATCACTTTAATTACAAGTAATAAATGTACCATATTTTTTCATGATGCCATTAAGACAGAAGAAATACTGGCAATTTAGGAACTTACACCATGTACGGTGACAGCCTGCACGGAGACAAGGGGCAGTTTACATTATGTGCAGTGTTTTACATTGAATATTTAATTTTTCCGTGGGCTTACAGAATGTTTGCAGCTGTATTAAGTTACCAGTAGGGCAAATATAAGATGCAAAATACTGGAGGAGAGCACCTTAAGAGTATCTGACACACACGCTGTAAGTATGAAGAGATATTTAATCTCCTCTCTTTACTTAATGTTAAAGATTTACAACATGCGCAGTTGTTCTTGTCTATTGGAGGATTGTCCACATGCATTAGTGCAGCTGTCCAAATGCTGCTCTGCGTGTCTGGAGAACAATAACTGTGATTGTATTGACTGATGAAGAATGTTCCACCTACAACCTGCTTCTGCATTTATCCCAGACAAAGGCTAGAGAAATCATTATGTCGAGAGAGGACTCTCGATGTAGTCATTCTTAGAGTACACAAAGGTTTTAAACAATTTGGAAAGATGATAAAATGTCTTTGGGAGGAAGGAAGGCTGCGGCTTGATTTGGGAGAGAATAGAACATTTTCAGGATAATAAACTGGACTACATAGTCATAAGATGAACTCTGCAGTGGTCATCTTTAAAACTTTAGTTCTACAAAAGACTGCGTTCTGTTCAGCGCATGTTCATGTTTAACTTTAACACTCCCTGAGCTTTCCACTTAGCAAACGCTGAAAAACAAATCAACACATCTGGAAAGGTATCACAAACATCTGTATTTTCTGAAAATGACACATCCTGGATTTAGGTGCATGCAGAAATAATGTGTTCACGTGTTACCTCTTCCCTCCCCTGTCCTCCCCTTAGTGATGGCCTCTGCTGAGCAACCGCGCTCCAGCTTCCACCAGCAGCACTGCGCATAAGGCAACACACCCACCTTTGCCCTCCTGCCCAGAAGTGAGAGACACCACCATGTACAGTGTGGAGGACCTCCTCATTTCGCACGGATATAAATTGCCCAAGAGTGGCCCTCCGTCTGCCACGCCTTATGACAAGCGCCCTGCTGATTGCCAGCGTGAACTTGTGGACAACAGGGCTGGCCGGGGGACACTGAACGGGTACGAGGCGGACCGGGGGGCATCTTTCACAGGCATCTATGGCAGCAGGCAGGCACTGGTGAAGGGCTACCCCGCCACGGACAACGAGAGCGGGGAAAGGATCCAAAGGAGAAAAGAACTCGGCATCGGTATCCTAGGTGACGCTCAGCCCTTGGGTGATTCTCTCGCCACAGATAGTGGGTGAGTGCTTTTTTTTTCCCTCTCTTTTGCGATCCCCCACACCCTTTACCTTCCCTTTTTTTCCCTCTCCTCTCCCCCCCCTTCTCACTGGGGCCCTTCGGTATTGCATGCAAAACTGAGTCTGCACTGCGCAGGGTTTTTTTTTTCTCCTCAGTCTTTCCTTTCCCCTCCTTCCAGAGCTGCAGAACACTGTGGCTGCAGCAGCACCACTGACATATCTTATGCTGGGATATGAGGAATTATGAAAGGTGCCGTCGCACTGGTTTGAGTTGTTTACATGCCTGCACAGCGAGGTGGCTTGCGTCTCTGTGGTGCCCACCCATGCACTGGTATAGCCTCTGCAGCCTCCACCAGGTAGGCGGATGTAAACAGCAGCACTAGACAAACTGAGGAGGACTGAACATGCCTCAAGACAGGCGCGTAATCACTCCACTGTAAACACTGGCACACTGAATCACGCCCAGCACGTGCTCTGTGATGTAAGCATGTTGCTGGGCAAGTGTGCACAGCGCGGCTCCCCTCAGCCATACAGTAGCATATGCTGCTGAGGATGATCCATTGACTCTGCTGCTTAAATGAATGAGTACAGTGACTAACACAGTGCAGTGCAGATATGAGATGAAGCTCTTGGGTGATTGTAATTCATTTTGAGTACTCTTTTATTATTCATTACTGGATATTTTACAAACTTATATTGTAATATGCATGTATGATATATTATATGGTTATATTTATATTTATGGAACTGCTAACTGCAAAGTCCTGTATGTGGCTGTATCTTAAATATAAATCAATTAGCCTGAGAAAACATGATTATTGATTTACTTCATTTGAAAGACCTGATGGTTATATTTGAATTTCAACAAGGATTTCAAACCCACTCCCTGGTTTCCATTATAATGTCATCAGGGTGGCTTAAAACACGCTTCGAATGTGACAGATGACCTACGGATATTCATGGATATCACAGTGTTTCTTCTGCTTCACTCATTCAATTTCAAAATTAAAATTGCAGCATCATTTGACACAATGACCCTCTTTGAACACAAAGAAGTGAAGCTCTGTTTTTTTTTTTGACTCAATCTGTTATGATTAAGTATGCTATTTCTAAGATAATGCATTACAGCCATATCCTGCACCTAAGAGGTACATTTGGAACCATAACTAAAATGATCACCAGGCGGCACTGCTTTATCACACTACAGTGGAGCCGCTGTTTTGAACCTGCCAACAGTTACTCGTCACACACTTGCCGCTTTATGGTAAATTTAGAAAGCATTAAAAAAATTATATTAATATAAAGCTCTTGTCTTCTGATATATATATATATATATATATATATATATATATATATATACTGTATATATTTCTTTCTTACATAGTGAAGCAGACTGCTTGAAAAGTTTATTATTTATTGGTAGGACATAGTTTATTTCCTAAAAGGGGAAAAAAGGTTGCAGTTTAGGTAATGTGATGTTTTTGCTTAGACTTTCTTTAAGAGCCAAAGTCTCTGTCCAGATGACCAGCTTCGGAGATAAGGTCAGCACAATTTAATATGCAGACCATATTGCAGTAGCATCACAATTTCATGGTTTCTTCAAGGGACTTGGGAGCCGCTGACTTAAGCACTTCTGTCTCATATGTGCTGGCTCTCCTTGATTAAGTTACGTTGTAAAGCCAATGCTGCCAAAACTAAAACACATGCTTGAGACTGGCATGGACACAGTTATCAAATCTCAAAACGATGGTGTTCTAAAAAAATATATTATCATAGAAACTGAGATAATAGTGTTAGGGTTAGAGAAAGTCTGTTTGTTGCAGAGTTTAAAGTGTCTTTGTATCAATAGCGTCATTTTAATTTATTTTAAACTATGGAATAGCAGCAAACTTTATTATATTAAATTATATTGCGTTTCAGACACTATTCTGTGTTTGTCTTAATCTAATGAGTGTGTGTCAGATGTCACTCATCTTTCAACATCTGTAACTACACCCAGAAGAATGATAACTGTTTGCTAGGGTCAACCTAGAGTCCACCTCACTCTCATTCTCTGACATTTTGTACATCTTATTCTCACTGAACTTTTCTGTCTTTATAGGTTCTACGATGTTCCAAGTTTGACTTATTCAGAGCCACTGAGCCATGACGAGAGGGATGTTTCCTACTGGCGGAGGCGAGGCCAGGACTTCAGCATCCTCCTGGACTATGCTGATGGCAGGGAGCTGAGGGCCTCTGCTGGCGCATGGAGGCCACAGGCCCTGATTGCAGCAGAGGAACACAGAGCAGAGAGGCAAGCGCAGCAGCTATGGGAGGACATTTCCTGGCTAAGGGACCTGGATGCAGCCCCTGGTCAGCTAAGGGTGACTGGGGAGAGGAAGTGCCAGAGCCTCGGTACAGAGGAGTGGAGGCCTGCTGTGGGCCTGGGAAGGCAGCTGTCGGATGGGGACGGGGACAGGTGGGCTCAGGACCAGTACCGCCTGAGGACACCTGAGGGTTTTTTTCACCCTAGAACAAAAGCAAAGTCTCAGTCACTCCCAAGAGTTTTGTCACCTGATGGAACTACCATCAGAGAGCTCATACCATCCAGGCCTAGCCTGCCTGATAGACAGAGGATAAGCAGCACTGTCTTCTCTGGGCCCTATAGTAGGTATATCTATAGTGGTGCTGTTGTCAGGGACCGGTGGGGTAGGAATGCTGGGCCAAGCAGCCATGTTGCACTTTTACCAAAGCCCAGGTTCAGCAGGCCTTTAAAGCCTCCTTCATATGAGACTCACCAGCAGACTAGGGGTAGCGCAGAAATGCTTGCTATAGAACAGGGTGCCAAACAAAAAGAAAGGCCTATCTACTATCCAAGGGGTGGGGAGCTGAGACAAGACTATTTCGCACAACAATCTGCCATCTCTGGAATGGAGCCCCCTGGCTACATCCCACCCCCATCTTATAGAAGAGGCCCACCCCCAAGAGCAGTTTCAGTCAACCGCAATGAAATGGCAAACCTAAGATGGAGGGCGGAATCTCTGCATTTGCCCAGCTCAGATCCTGGAAGGTGGTTTTACAGACAGGCAGGTTCATGGCTGGAACATTATGGAGATCGTGCTGCGTCCTATCGAAAACAGGTACATTCTGGACATGAAGAACAACCAGGTCATGCCCGTCAATTACCCACTGAAGACCCAAGAGTGAAGCAAATCTCAGGAGGACCTAGCGGAAATTCTCTCACTGACTCAGACAAGATCCGTAACATCAACAAAGAGACTCCGTCCGCTAAGATTTTAGGACAATCTACACATGATAGTGCCTTTCCTCCCCAACAGGGGTCAGCTCTCAATACTGACAGCCGCAAAACAGCTCTCAATGACAACGACAACAGTAATCGATGGTGCAACAGGGGATTAAACAAAAAAAGTGACAGTGTAGGTCCTGAACAAAACCGTAGTCTGTTTTTTCCTTCATCTATTCTGGGTAAACCACCACCTCCCCCATGCAAGCCGGCTGACCAGGGTGTCTCTGAAACTGTGACGGAAGTAAAAAAGGTGGAACAACCTGAACCACCAGAGAAAGACAAATCCAAGAATCTAAAAAAGAGACTTAGTGAGACAATTTTTTGTTTGGTGTCTGTACCTGTTACTCCGCAGCTCAGTGGGACAATCCGTGATCAGAATAATAACAACGAGAAGTCACCAGACCCAGCGGACAGTCCTAGTGACAACAAAACTGGCCATTTAACAAACCAAAGTCTCCAAAGCACATCTTCAGCTGAAGCTGAGCTGCAAGCACTAACTGGTAGCATAGCGAGCAGCAAAACAAGCAGTAGAGCGAGCAGCAAAATGTTTAAAAAAGTTCCCTGTAGACCCCCTAAAATAAACCATTACAAGGAGATGAAACTGTCGGGAACCTGGCCTGCAAACCAGTATCGAGACCAGGAGACACAAACTAGCCCAGAGGCCCAAAAACCTGCCTCTGAAAACAAGGAAGCACAACAAGACCCTATCCCTCCCGACACTGAAGTCCCTCCTGACAGCAGTGGTGCAGTGGGCACTGCCTTCAGTTTTCCTATTAAGGGAGTGAAGAGCCTGAAACTGTCAAGTAACAGCGCCTTCTCCCTGACCGCCACCTTCTCCAACCAGCTGAACAAGAGCACAGCTCAGCAGCCAGCAGTACCACCCTCAGGAAATGTGGAGGAACCAGCAGCAAATAGTGGGCAGGAGGCATTTGAACCATTCCTGCTGAAACCGGTCAGCCAGCGTCCATGGGATGCTGTCAAAGAGCTGGAGACCATCAAAAAAGAAGTCCAGGATCAACAGCAGCAGAAGAGCAGCAAACAGCCAAGCGTTGATAAGTGCATAGAGGACCTCAACGAGGCCTACAAAGACATCTTGGAGCTAGGCACTGCCAGCAATAAAGTCCCAAATGGTTCTGTTCAAATCCCTGAGCGTATCAAAATCCGATTGACATCAGAACCTCTTAACAAGCCCAGCAGCCTTAGGCGCAGTGCAGTAAGCTGGTCTGTTGACCCAGAATACAGGGAAGTCAAGAGCGCCTTCTCTAGGCCTGCTACAAAGTCAGTAACCTTCAGCAAGCAGCTTAGGGAGGAGCTCCCCGTCCCACCTCGGGAGACAGGTTTCAGAGAATACAGGGTTATTACACATCTTTCGCGCAGACGGAGCAACGATGGCAGGACAGTAAAACTAGACCTGCCAGATGAGCCTATCGAGACACCACTTTGTGACTTCAGTCCAATGACACACACTGCAGCAGCTGAGGTGCCGTGGGCAGATAGACAGCCCATGCAGGATGCCTCTACGCTCACAAGTCCTCCTGATTATGAGGACATATGCCAGACTTTGCGTCACTCTAGAGACCCAACAGATGTCAATAAAGTGTCTGCAGGCAATTTTAAATCGAATAACGCAGAGACTCTTCAAGATCTCAGTGCTGAATCGGAAGAGGACTGCCCTATTTGTAAAAGAGAACTTGAGAATCAGATGAGACTGGGCCCATTGCCTCCACTTCACGAGGAGAACAGCTCGGACAGCTCGACCAATCAAAATGGCAGTCCACCACAATGCATTGGAGAAAGTCCATCAGGAGATATAAAAACAGAGGAGCCAAATGACTCAAGTTTGAATCAGTCAGGGTCTGACCTATGTGCTGGAACAAGGGAGCAGCATTCAATGACAGAGGAAAATGTGGGAGAGGGTGAAAAATCAGACATTGCTCAGGCAGAAAACCTGGACGATTTGTGCGCAGTTAATCCTGCTGAGAGAAAACCAGCAAATGGAGCTACAGCTAAAATATTAGCAACTGATGTGCCAGCAGACCCCCAAGTCACAGAGGAACAGAGTGTGAGTGAAACAGTAACTAAGGAAGTAGAATTAGCAGAGAAGGAAGCCATTACAGGAGAAACACCTGAGGGCGGTGCAGACAAACAGACTGCTGAAGTGAAAAGTGAGTGTGAGGGACAAGACAGTACAATGCCTGATGACAAACAGGAGCAAGAAAAGAAGCCATTTGCAGTTCCAGAACATAGACTTGGTCTACGGACTCATTTGGGGCGTGACCACCCCGGGTTACCGGAGTTTCCGCCAGATAGACTGCCACTTTCAGTTCCCCCAAAGTTAGACCGCAGGCTGTCTCTCAGCTTGGAGGGGGAGAAGAGGAGCAAGGGCCCCGCCCAACGAATGGAAGCGTTGCAGACCAAACTGGCTGTTTCTCCAGGTCGCATGGCAGCTGAACGCATGGGTTGGATGAGGGAGGTGGACGTTATGTATCGTATGAGGCGCCTCAGCATCAGGAGTACTGACTCTGGGGAAGGGGAGGCAGAGGGGGAGGGCAAGGACAAACAAGAGGAGGAGCCCCAGCCTGCTCCTCAGGGAGACAAGGAGAACGATCAAGATCAAGAGGTCACCCATTCACAGCAGGTCTCTGAGGAGACAGTGTTGCAAGATGAGGAGTCATCTCTCTCAGGTAAGTTAAGAACATTTGAGGAAATTTAACTTTGAGGATTATTCAAGTTTAGAGGTCTGTACAGCTTTACAAATGTACCCACAATTTGAAATGATCAAGGGTAACATTAAAATTAAAACATAGTATTTCCCTTATGGTTCTTCGTCCACACAGATTCAGCAGACTACCAAATATAAGAGAGAAACAAAAACACCATTGTAATTATTTAAAATATTTGTTCAATGCATCATATCATTTCACAGTCCCTGTCCACAGATTTATTATGCATGCTTCAGGATGACTGCAGACTAAACCATGAGTGAATGTGATACATGCGCTTAAATATTGAAAATGTCTGGGTAATACTAACTGATTGCTTGTGTTGAAAATCTGAATCAGAATTTAATGGCCAAATAAGTCAGTACACTTACAAGGAATCTGTGGGTGTTTTGTCGCTCTCAATGTACCGACAAATAAATAGACATACAGCTAAAACAAGGACAACAACTATGTACAGATATAGGTACATAAGAAACCCTCTCTCTCTCTCTCTCTCTCTCTCTCTCTCTCTCTCTCTCTCTCTTTACATATATATATACAGAATGTATGTACTGTATATGTATATAAACAACAACAAATTAAGTCGACAGTAAACAGTAAGTCAATAGGAAATTATATATTGCTAGGACATCAGATTTAGTGATTGTATGCTAAATGGTTTTTGTTTTGTGCTTTATGTTTTTATTCTGTAAAGGAGACATCAAACGGTGTTAAGAGAGATGACTGAAACAATATATATTCAATGTTTTTTCATACTTGATGTGTATTCTTCCTCACCAAACATAAAAACCCAAATTTAAAAGAAAGGTTATTGTCTCATGTAAGCAAGGGAGCACAAGTGTGCATACAATCTTAAGAATGCATTTTAAATGCATCTCTGGAGGTGGCAAGTTATCAAAATTGAAGAGACTGTCTTGCATGGGCCTTGCTGTTAAAGACATCTCCACAAGATGGTGTCAGTGCCCAAAGATCTACCCTCGCCTCCTCTGTGATTTCAAATCCTTTAAACGCACCACTGACATTTCTGTCACTGAATTAAACAGAATAAATGCAACGCATACTTGAAAACAAATAGTTTACTGTTCTGTCAAAATGGGAATGATTTTTGACTGTGATAGATATTGCATTTTTGACTTTGCACCATTGTTCTTTGGTTTAGATCATTTTGATGAATAATACAATAGAATACTAGATATAGTGAATTAATATTGTTCTTCTTTATGTCCCAGAACCCCATGATCCCAGCCAAGTGGAGACAGTGTAGAAAGACTGCGTCCATCATCTCCATCTGAGGTTTTTAGCTCCAACACTGTGACCTGGCTGCCTACTAGAATGCCTTCATCTCATCTTGACACTGAAATGGCCTTCTTGTCCGACAAGAGCATTGTGTACACCCTCACCCTCGGCGCTGCGTTGACTACTAAGAGTGCTGTTCCACTGCCAAAGGGAGGTGCCCCTTTAACTTGTGGGGCAACTTCCACTTCGAATCCCTCCCCAGCCTTCCCAAACTGACTTCCCACTACCCCATCTGTCCTCCATCCCCAAACCCATCCTCTTATAGGGTTTCTACTAGTTAGTCTTCTTGTAGCGGCTTGTCCTTCTATTCTATTCTCCCTATGCTTTTCTCATTGGCAGACATTATGCAATTCTGTCGTGCATACTAGAACTTCTAAAATGTCCATAGTGAATACAGTTGAGACATTTTTTGCATACTGAACAAATCTTGTTTGTTTACGGGCGAGCTATTAAGGAAATGAATGTAAGCGTTTATGTTTAACCTAACGTAGACTTAGAAGGGTTATTGTCCCAACCTGTTCTGTTGCATTTAAACTTACACCAAAATAAACTGCGTATCTGATTGTCGTGGTGAGGCGACAGCTGTTTTAGAACTGGACATCACTGTCTCTGGCTCAAGAACTGTTTTGATTTTCAGATGAGATCAATCAGCCTTTCTTTTTTTAAACTGTAACGACATTGTGCCCTGTCTCATTGCTTTTGTACACACTGCAACCATAACCCATAGAGCTCTTCAATGAAGAGTGACTCTACACCACATGACATGATAGACCAGTGACCTATTATACGTTACATTGGTTCTACGCTGGAGGGGAAGAGTTGCCTTCTTTAGATGTGTGTTAGTCCTCTGATCAATCCGATGTATAGCTCCCATTTCCAGGTAATTTCAGGAAGCAATAAAGGCACGGATTGAGTTGAAGTGTTAGTTGGTGAATTTGATAAACTTTAAAGATTGATATAGGGATATAGAACAAACAAAAAAAACGATAGGTAGAGCAATATTGTTGTACAAACAGCTCAGTGGTGTAGTGGAGCTACCTGTAGGAACCATTGTCAGGAGTTTTGATGTGAACGTGTCATTCAAATCATATTACAGGGATATGGAATCGTGTCAGGGTATATGGGCGCTTTACAGGGGGTGGGTGCTTTACTTCATGATATACATATATCTATGTTCATACATCTGTATCGCAAAGAGACGACATTTCACGGGAAAATTATTTTTTTTATCATCGAATTGTTAATCAGTTTGCATAATGTACAAAATAAAGTATATTTTAAATATTTTAAGAGATATTTTGTATTTAACCATGAAATTTTATTTCTCAACACTTATATCAAGCTCAAAGTATCATATGTCTGTATAGTATTATACTGAGAGTATACATACTTTTCTAGTGCTTTAAAATCTAACAGAGTGATATAGGAAGGGACGGCCCTGCGGTGTGCCTTGATCACACGATTCAGTTCCCGTGAGCGATAGGGTTCATCATTGCCAGTGTTGACGTGATGGATACTTTTTGATTGTGCCATGATTTCTTATTCGATAGTGCTTTTTCATACGCTAACAGAGTCGATGTTGGACGCTCCTTGTGATATTTGATACATCAATCCATCTCAGCTGTAATTCCTGTGTTGGTGGTCAGGCATGACCTGTGTCTTATGTTTGTCTTTGTATGTCTTCCAATTCAAGTCATGTATTGTTCTGTTGTTGGTTCCTCGAAAAACATGCGTAGAAATAAAATTGGGAAATTTTTTTCTTTTCATTCCTTCCACCCTCCCTTCCTTCTTTCCCTCCTCGTCCTAACTTCCTCCTTTCTTTCTTTGTTTCTTTCATACCACAGCGTGCTCATTTTGTTTAAAATGTTCTGCCGTCCCGAACACTTATTGCACTAAAGGATACAATGCAGTATGCTATTTCTGGCTAAAAACCATGAATTTGCAAAAAGTATGAAAAGATTTTTTCTTTTTTTTTTTAAATACAGGGTTTTTTGGATACATTTAAAATCATGACTCAAAGCCTAAATAATGATTAAAACTAATTCTTCTTATTGATAAAAAACAAGTTTGCGGTTATGTGGTTTTTCCCACAAGAGCAGTGCTGCATTGGTGTAACGTATCAACAGATTTGTAGTAAACCATCACTGTTTAAGTACTCACCAAGTATCACTTAATTGTTATGTAGCATTTTACAGTTGTAGCATTTTATCAACTCAGAACTTTGTCTTAGTATTTCAAACATTTCTTGTAAATTTGGAATATTCATGTCGCCTTATTATGTGTGCATTACATTATACTCCAGGCAATGCCAAATATTAACGTACTAAGCACTGTTTCATACCTTAGGTTTTTACAAACAACTCACTGTTCTGCCATCCCTCTGGCGGGAGAGGTTCAGTAGCATTGTGGATAGTTTCTGCTCTTCATGCCGTTTATCTGAAGGGAACATTGAATCAAAAACTGTGAACTTCAAATAAAACAAAAAGCATCATTTAAAAAAAGTACAGGATGAGATTCAATGTTTCAAGACAAGCCCATAGTCAGCATCACAGGGAGGACAAGCTGGCACGCCCATAATTACTGACACATCTCATTTTCAATTCATTTTGAAGACTAAAAGGCTTTGCCCCGGTCTTGTGTGTAAACTGCCCCTGATGACATTTAAATAGCTATTTCAGTACACACGCCCCCCAATAATTGGCATGTCAGGTACACTTGAACACAGTGTCATTTGACTTTTTGTACTGCAGGTTATGTGCAACATGAAGTAATTATGCACACTTGTAATATTTTCTATTTTCATATGAGATTTAAGTGCTTTTTGTACTCACTGACATCTTTTTTTCTTCCTTGCATGAAATGCAAGAGAAAGGAGGAAAAAAAATGTTTTTCATAAAGTATATTTGCATTTGGTACTCCAATAGTAAATCCAGTGGGCAAACATTGTTTCATAATTTAATTTACAAAACTATGCCAAGTATTTAAAAGCTATTTTTAGAGTAAATCAGAAGAGAACTCATTCATTGTTTTCCTTTAAGACATGCCTTTATCTTTGTATCTATAAATATGAGCATAATCCATAGTCATATGATTGTGCTACTGTTGTATGATACTGCAGTCTGATTCATAAATAAACTCTTTGCATGAAACTTTGTGTTTGTGATCTATTGCCTAGAAGCCATTTGTTTTAAGTACTGTATGAGGTTTACATATCAACTGGGGGAAATAATATTTTTTTTGTGGTTCTTTGTAAAATACTTCCTCTTTTCTAAAATGCACATCATTGTATGGGAAGTACACAAGGAAGCGAAACAAACATCAACAGTAGTCAACAGCAAATTCAGCAGGAACGCTGCCACGATTGGTGTCATATTTTTCAAAGCATTAATATTTTATTTTCAAATAAATTAGAGGTGACATCTATTCGTATTAAGGCGATTTAAAAAGGGGTGTACGTGCACAGCTATGCGTGTGCTTTCACACTTGTACATTTGTCTACTAGCAATTTCAGCCCAATTACCCTGCCAGACTGTCACACTGAGCTCCACTTGCTCGATCAAAGCGTTGGCAAAGACAATACTTGAGCTGAACCTTGTAAAAACCTCCCAGCATGCTATCTGAGGCTTGGATGGCATCCATCCTTAGACGCTGTTCAAATTCCTCTATGTGCCATCTTTTTCTAAAAGGAGAGTGAGAAGTCTGATTAGTACGTCCTCTGATGTGATACTTTATTGATCCCTATATAGGTAAGCTTTCTTTTCACAAACATCTCAAGGCTTTGCTCTACAGGCATGTTGGCAGGAGCTTGAGACAGCAGGGGGCTAAGAAAGAGAAGGGATTATATACTGGGATAACACAATGTGCACTGTCACAATGTATGCAGCATCTGTCAGTGCTAATGCACATATTTAAGGAACAATATTTATGAACATAAGCTCTACATGAAAAAGCAGTTATTAACATTAACATTTAATTAATGTCATTTAATTAGATTTATGTAGCCAAAATGAGCAAATAATAATAGTTCATTAATACTGCAGCACCACCAGTAGTGGGGGAAGGTAACTAGGTACATTTACTCAAGTATTATACTGAAGTACACATTCAAGGTACTTGTACTTCACTTGAGTATTTCTATTTTCTGCTACTTTATACTTCTATACCACTACATCTTAGAGGTAAATGTATTGAAAACCATGTATCTCCAGATGCGTTTGTGAAAAACAAAATGATGAAATGCTCTTTTATAAAGGTTGAGAAAATGATCCTACTTGTTAAGCTAAATAAAGAGTATATAATATGATGCATTGCTGTAGATTAAACTACCCAACAGTATATAAAGGAGTTCAAATCAACACAACCTTAAAGATCTACAGCAGTAACATGCAGCATTCACATTAAAGCTGCAGTAACATTAATGCAACAAACATTTATATTAAACAGTAAAACACTGACAGGGAACATTTTACTGCACAATGAATACG
The DNA here is from genome assembly GCF_900634415.1 of Cottoperca gobio. NCBI lineage: Eukaryota > Metazoa > Chordata > Actinopteri > Perciformes > Bovichtidae > Cottoperca > Cottoperca gobio. The sequence goes on along the minus strand of NC_041371.1, from coordinate 3,921,693 downwards.
TTTAGCTGATAATACCTACATACTTGTACTTAAGTAAGATTTTGAATGCAGGACTTTTTGAGTATCACAGCCTATAATTTAAGTACATTTACTGAAGTAAATTATATGAGTACTTCTTCCACCACTGGCTGCAATAACTAACATTACTGTAGCTATATATTTCTTGAAAGAATAATTCTAATTGGCAATATAATTATTAATTTCATTAAAACATATATATGTGTTGAACATGTTCCTTTAGCACATCTGTTTTCAGAGTCACTGCCTCAGCCCCAGGTGACAGTTAGCGAACTTTAATAAGCTTTAATAAGTAGTGCAATAATGTGCTGCTGCTGGTCTAGCAGCTTGGCTTGAAGGATTGAGAAGAGGCTTTCATTTACCAAAGTAATATATTTTAAAAAAACTTTATAAAGGGTGTGTTGTATTTAGCATACTAGCTAGCTAGTTGCCATTAGTACTGCTGCTAACGGTTAAGCTAGCCCCAAATAGAACAAAGATTTCTGGACGTTTATGAGCGTTACAGTGATTTCAGTGAGTGTTTTGTTTTGGTATGATGTGCTCTTACCTTTGATGCTAACCTATATCATGAAGATTCAGATTTTCCATTTAAAAAGCCGGCTAAAGTAACATTAGTTGCCACTAACTAGCTAGCTAACGAGTTTTCGAAGCTTCACTTGAGGTCAACGTTAACTTCCAACATGGCCGCCCGTAACCTGTTACTAACCATCTTCCTCAAGTACAACTCTAGAAAGTAAACCACTTTTTCACTATTTCACATAATGTCTACTATTACTATACTGTTGCTGCTACAAAACTATAAGCTACCAGTGCTATTACTACCATTTTGACTGCTAGCTTAACCTTAGTACTCCCAATGGTGTCAAATCAAAGTCAAATATGGACCATTTTAATATGTTATGTTGATGAATGTAGAGTTGTTGTAGTTAGAATAGTCTAATCAAATATGAAATGGTGTAAGTGTCTGTGTTTTCTAATTATCAAATAATATATCACATCTTCTCCCCCCTTCACTGTGGATTTATGGTCCCACTGCCACTGTTCTTCAGACCTCACTTCCATTAATCTCCAGCTGTCCCTCCATCACAGCTGCCTCAGTCTCTGAGCCACAGCACTGTGAGTTAACTACATATCTGTCATTACTGTACACTTGTTGTACTACTGTCAAGCATACTCCCGTCTGTTGCTCGGGGAATAAATATTTCCATTATTGGCACAGTGACAGTTGTCCTCCTCCCTGCACACAGACTGCATTCTCAACTGTTCCACACCCCAACACTGGGGACGATTCAACTGAAACCAGTGGATTACTTCTTACATTTAAATGAGTGATGTAGTAAACACCTGTGGTAGAGCGAGACCCAGATGATCGCATGCTGTTATGTACTTCTAGTTTCCACAAGATGGAGCCAAACTATAAAAATACAACACCAAAAACCCTTAATTGACGGCTTCTTCTCCACTAGAGGATGTGAAAGCATAATTCTCTAAGGCTGTACCGGTCCATATAAATGGTAAAATAACTTTTAAATTAAAACATGCTGCCAATTTTATCAACACATTCTAAGCACGTTGATGACTTAGTTGCCTACATCTTCAATTTATTTTTGTACATTGTGAAATAAAATGCTTGCTCCGCTTTCATTTCCATTTTTGGATGCGAGCAATAGTTGCTTAACGTCTCATAAATATTTACATCAGCACAGAAGAGATCCTCTTTAGTGAGTGCTTTGGCAAAGGATCATAATCATAACGCATTAAACGGTAAGTGGAGATACTGCAGATTGAGGTTTAACTCTTAAGCTTGTGTCAGTTTTGGCCGTACAATGCTTTGTTTACAAAACTACACCGAACCAGAAAGGTAAATGTATGGATACAATATTAGTTGTTAGGTTGACATTAATTTAAATGCAAACAATAATAAAAATACCAATGTGTCGATAACCCTGCGTTGCTTAAAGCCAAATCAAGTATACTCCAGCTCTGCGCTGTAAAGACCCCGGCGTTGAAGTACAGGAACCCCTGCAGAGCCTGGAGCACACTGTGCTGCTGGATTGTAGTTTAACAGCTGATTCGATCCCCCTACGCTGGGAGCTCGACGCTTCCTGGCTATTTATGGCAGATGCCCGTCTATCAAGGCCGCTCTCTTCAGCCCATACATGGTTGCTGTGGGATGAGGTTACCACACCGATTTTGGCCCGCACTCCCCAAACCCCTTGGAGGCAGTGTAGTGTCGCCTCTCACTGTCAGTCTAAACTATCACACCAGGTTCCCAAACCTGGTTTACAAGAATGGACATGTTAAGAACCACGGTTTTGATTTTTGGAATAGTTATAAGAACCACTTATTGTTGGAGTATCAGTCTGTTCTAGCACTCCTGTGTATTTTTTCTCCACTACATCCTTGTCTCTCTCCTTCACCCCTCTCCTGCATACCCCACTCCCTCCCGTTCTCTCTCCCTCTCCCTTCTTCTCTTTCTTCTTTGCTCGGCTGTTCCTGGACTGATTTATTTGTCCCGGCGCAGCAGAGCTGGTGGGAAAGCACCAGGCTATATTTGTCGGCCGCTGAGATTGGACCTGCTTCATGGTGGATGACTTTGGATCCTCTGTTTGGGTTTACCTGCTCACACCTGCGCCTCCTGCCTCCTCAGCATCTGCTTCGCTCTGAATAAGGAACTAGTGAGACCGTTTGTTTGGTAGTTTCATATCCCTGAATTCTGTTCGGGATAAATGAACTTCACCTGTGAAGAATTTCTCTCAGTCCCTTAGTATTGGAGCTAAAACATTGTAAGTATTGTTGTCTTTCCTAGTTCAATCTCATGAATGATATGATATATATTAGATAAGCACAGCAAGTAAGCAGATAGTTCTGTTATGATGAATCTGCCATCATTTAACTTTGTGCTGAGTTGCACATGATTGATTCTCTGTTATATGCTAAATAGATAAAAGGATGTCAGACTATTAATTCACAATTCTTTTAGCTTCCTTGAGACTTAAATGTAGTAAAAGTAAGTGTAATAACATGTCGTCTGGCATCAGATAGAGTAAAACAACATTTTCTGATTATTAATAATGCACAGAAGTTGCCTGAAAATGAGCTTTCTGTCAGTTTGATTGTTAACTAGCCATTTGTTCTTTTTCATTTATAAATTCTGTTGTGGAAGTAAAAACAGCGGAGGGATTTTACAAACCATCTGACTTAGCTCAAACCCATTATACAGTATGTTGAAACAGAATCACTTTATTTGCAAAGTGCAACATGTCCAAGATAATCATATTGCTGCACAATCAAATCAAAGTTTTGGCAGCCAGTTTAAGTATTGTACCCTTTAAAGTTTCTTTAAGATTGCAAAACTCATTCATTGTCACTCTTTATTTTTCTTCCGCCAAACTACCCATTAGCGGAGGCAAAGTTTGGTGCCAAAAGTCAGCAGTGCGTGACTGCTCTCTGGTTTATATTTCTCCCCTGCAGGACTGAATGTAGTGTTCCGACCAACAACACTACATACTAACCTCTTGTTGCTTTGAGCCGTCTCAAGTAACCACATGGGATTAGCATTTCAACCTCCAGATTATGGCTGTATGGGGGTATGTGTGTACAGCTGATATTTTGGCTACGTGTTGGGCTCATTTCTCCACAGTTTTGTTTTTATAGAGTGTGTGTGTGTGTGTGTGTGTGTGTGTGTGTGTGTGTGTGTGTGTGTGTGCGCGTGAGACTGCGTTCGGCAGTTGCTTGGCGCTCTGCACCTGTTGGGTCCGTCAGAATGAACAGACAGGTTTACTGGCCGGCCCCATGCTTGACCCTCTGCCACTGGATTCTGTTCATCTACATATACACATTTGCATTTATCTCCACAGCTACATGCATTCATTTGTTGAAGGCCTTTGTTAAAATAGGATTAAATATACATGAACAAATGCATGTATGCTTCTCTGCATGTTTGCACTTGCAAAGCTTCTTTGTTGGACCTCTGGATTGAAGATTAAAATGTAAGTAGTTTCAGGTATGCTTCATCCTTCAGAAAACAAATGCAGATTCTTGCACTTTTTACTTTAGGGAATATTGAAATATAGCTCCTCTTGTAAGCTGTTGTTGATGTTTGCAAAGATTAAATCCTCAGAACAGCAAAGTGTCCTATTAATATTTCCCTTAGTAAGAAAAACTCCAGCTCGATCATCATCTTCTTTTACATCCGTCCGTCATTCTCCTGCTCCTATCGAGAAGAGAAACTGGTATGACAACACTGACTCCAGCTCACTGAGCTTCCCTCTTGTTCATATTATGGAGGTGTGTGACCTTCTGAATGAGGGCTCACTGCACTAGTTAACTTGCAGCTTGTACTCAGCACCCTGCTGTCTGCTGTTGTCGTCAGTACAGCGTGTCATATGGCAGCGAGCCGTCCTTAGGCTCCTGCTGGCCTCTGACTGAATGACTGCTGTTTGGGTTACATGTGTCTTGAATCAGTGATGTTTGCCACTACCTCCATGCTCCTAAATGAGTCCTGTATTCTAGGATGTTCATTGTCACTTATTTGTCATTTATAACTCGTAAATATGTCTCTTTCTGGTGTGTTATGGTATCATTTTAGATGTAGTAGTGGGCTTTACCAGTCAGTCAGGTTTTACCACACTGGGAAGGAAGGTGGTGCAGCAGGAGGCAGTGGAGAACATATAGCGTGAATGGCATATGAGCTCACAGGTAGAATATAACAAGAAATACAAAGATAATGAGTCAAATAAAGTACTTTTGTTTACACTATTTGGTAAACATATTGGGTTACTTTTAAATGCATGGTTTTGTCATTTTATACATGTTACAGTATGAGAAGGAACTTCATATTATAAGTTGTAGTTATCTTTACAGTTATATTATGTTGTGCACAGGTGCGAGTAGACACAAAGCATTTTGAACTACTACATCCTAATAATCATATCAACATAGATTTGTAAATGTGTTGTATTGTTTGTACATGATGGTCTACTTTAGTGTTACTGGATAAGAAACAAGGGTGGATTTCACATCCTTGAGCGTTAAGGTACAAACTGTAACATGGGAGAGAATCTTATGTTGCATAATTATCTATTATCTCATCTTCGGTTTCTGTGTAGAAAAGTAGAAAAGCTGCAGAAATAAACCTGCAGTAATTCTGAGACACACTATGAAGCATGAATTGGTGACTCTTTTGTCTGCTCGTGAGTTACCTTTAAGTTACCTCATCATGTTACATAACGTGAAGATGTTTATGGATGATGTACCTTTAAGAAAAGAAAATCTTCAAGTAACCATTTCTGGCATGAAATCCTCCTCTTCCTCCTACTTCACTCTGTCTCTCTTCCCTTTCCCTCCCTCTCGCCCGCTCTGTCTAATAGTTGCAGAACTTCTTAAGTGTCTCTCCTCAGCTCTGGGCTCTGTGCTCATCGATATCCATATATGAGCCGAGCAGGCAGGTTTCTGCGCCGAGTGTCAGGCGGAGTTGATGCAAGGCAGCAGACAGGAACGCAGCTCTGTATCTACAGAGTAAATGTTTAGGGAGGAGGAAGATTCCTGCTCTGCTGCCTCAGGCCATGACCCATGTATTCATGTGTGTGTGTATGTGTTTATATAAGTGCATGTGTGTCTGTGTCTCACTGTACATTAGTGTATTTTGTACAAGCTAACCTAAACACAGAAAGTTTCTCCTAAAAAAGGCCGGCTCGCCTGGAGCACAGTGTCTGCTGCTGCCGTACTAAATTAATAATACTTTTCCTAATTAAACAATACCCTGGTACCTCAGCAGCGGCGCGGGTTGTGCTATAATGAAGGCCAAAAAAAAGCCCAAAATATCTTTGTTAAAAGTTACTTTTGTTAAAAGTCCTCCAGGTTGTTCAGGAAGTCATGCATTTTAGTTATTGTTAAAAGCACAGACAAGAAGTGAGTAGTTAGTACAAACAGCTACCAGTATGCCTTTAATACTTAAATACCTTCACTGTTACTAAGTTTTGTCCTGTTACAACACAAGTCTGTGTGCAGTCATAATGTAAATCACATAAACCATTGAGCTTCGTAAAGCTCAGATTGCATAAAGATTGACTGAAAACAAAGGATCATGTGCTTTCCTTAGGAAAAGTTCACCCTGTACGACCAGGCAGTGTGCTGCTGAGCTTCTCAGCTTAAAGTTCAGCTTAAACTTTCAGAAAATATCAAAAGTTTAACACTATTTCTATTATTATTATTATTATTATTATTATTATTATTTTTTTTTAATTATTATTATTATTATTATTATTATTATTATTATTATTATTATTATTATTATTATTATTATTATTATTATTATTATTATTATTATTATTATATACTTAAAAGAAGGAGAACACAATTATAAAATAAAAAATATTATAAACCTGATTAGCAGCACTATAGCATGTTACATTAATACTAAATTAAAAATAACAACAACAATTAACATACACCGTATGTGCTCTGTACCTTTAACTCACACACACACACACACACACACACACACACACACACACACACACACACACACACACACACACACACACACACACACACACACACTCACTTGTGTCAGTTTGTTCTATACCGTAGATAAGCAAATCATGTGTCAACTCTAATATCACAGTGTATCGGCATAAAGTTACACGTCGGGTCACACTCCTCGCGCTGTTTGCATGATGTCCTGGGTGTTGAGTTTTATTGACTGGTTTGTACATCGAGTTTTGCAAGATACAATTGTTGAGCCAAGTTTCACATTTGTTATTTTCTAAGGTTAGAGGCAGTGACCTCCGTGGTGCAGAGAGAGAGCCGGCAGCTGGGTGCTGAGGGACACCAGTGAACATGGTAATGAGCAGGCTGCAGGTTATGCAACTGACTTGGATAGTAAAGAAAGTCTGCAGAGCCAGATCTTAAACCTGTGTACGGGTCATAACTGGTCATGAGTTCTGACACAAGTTCCCCTGTTGTCATGGCCTCGCTCCCCCACAGTCCACCTCAGTTTGGTTACTTGGACGGCTTTAAGTATTATGTCTTATGACTTCTAAGAAAAGCTTTATGACTGACGCGTGGCCTGTTTTGAAACTGTAAAATGTATGCAACCAGCGAAATGGAGTGACGGAGGATTTATCTTGTTCGTTGCTGCGTGCGCTGGCATGGAAGAAGAGGGTAAAGAGAGAGATGTGATGGAGAGAGACAGGTGAAGAAGCAAATAAATTAAGAAAAACAAAAAGAGAAAAGAATGCAGAGTAGTAATCGGGAGTAGGTGGGGCTGGAGGATTGAGATGGATGGCAAGGATGACAAATGTTGGGTATGAAAGGAGAAGGAGTGAGAAGGAAAACAAGGCAGAGCAGGCGTGGAGACAGTCCCTTGGTAAACACGGCCGGACGGCTGACAGGGTGACCTCGCCCCGAGGCAGCCACTCACAACACATGTTGCCTTATTAGGGGCGTCTACAGGGAGCGGAGGCAGACTATGGAAGGTGGGGGGAGTTTGTGTGTGAAAGGGTGAGAAAAAGCAGCAGACAGAGGAGGCGAGTGTGTGTGCGAGTCTGACTCCTAATGTGTGGGTCACCTATTCAGTGCGTTTCAGATAGCTTTTAGATTAGCATGGAGGTCTCTCACCTGTGAATGTTTTGCATACTTCTGTGGGGGATGCACACTATGTTGTTTGTGCCAGCCTTGGTAAACCTATGTTGATATGATATTATACAGTCTTTTAGGTCATCACATTACAATTAATGTTGCAGCTGCAGAACCAAAAGATTCCACCCGTCAGACAGGTTCAGTTTGGTAAGGTAGCTGTGATCCTGACTGGATAGGAATAAACTTTTTGTTATATTTGTTCCATGAATTGAAATGCCTCTGCCTTTGTTTGCCTCAGGAAGTTTGACTCAGTTCTCTTAATTGTGTCATTTTCCATTTGTTATCTAAAATGTGAAACTAATCATTGTTTTCTCAACTCTAAATCACGCTAACTGTCTGACTACGCCTGCGTTACGCTGCTTCCTTTACCGCTTCGTAACACAATTACATATAGAGCAGAATATGATCATAAGACTGTACATATGCTTGTTCTGCTTTAAGCCGCTGCTGTTTAGAGTGCGGAGTGGAAGTGAGTGCTTGGATTTGGAGTAAGCAATTGGTTAAAATATTAATAATAAATGTCGGGACACTTTGTCTCCCCCTTTAGCGAGTGTTTGGAGACGCGTCTCAGGGTCTGTGATGTGATGTTTGGCTCACTGCCTCCTCAATACTTGCCTCACGCTCCCTGGTGTGATGACTTGCACAAGTGGGTTCTATCTTCTATTAGAGGACGAGGTTGTGTCTGCTCCCACTCTGTGATTCTTACTGTACATTTGAGTTACGGGCCGAGTTAAAGCTTGTGTGGATTGTTTATCTCTGTGTTGCACAGAGCGAGAAGGTAGAGGAAGACACGGTGGAGTCGTTTTAATAAGATTTTCAACAACATTGTCAAAGATCCTCACTAGTGGTGTTGCATTTGATGGGAAAAGATTAGAACTTATGAATAATGTTCTATTGCGTTGCACGTGACAGCTTAATAAAGTCTTTCCTACTGGCTGCACTGGCATCCAGACAAGGCTGTCAGTAAAAAACCATACAACTATAATGAGTCATATTCTCAGCGGTACTCTGAATTTTATGATCTGGTGGATTTAAAAAACAGAGTCAGAGTGACTAATGACTGACATTAATATTAATGCAAGTTCTGGCTTTAGTTTTAGCAAGTTTTATGATATGTGCTCGTGTTAAGGATACCATCTGACTTCCAGCAGCCCTGGACCCCACACCACCCCCTGCGGCCCTGCTGGCACCCTCGCCCAATCCTGTTCCAGAGTTTTTATCATCAAGGCTAATTTCTGCCTGTAATCTGATTAGGGCTCTGAGCTGCTTTAGCGTCCTGCTGCGCTGTCTCTCTCTCTCAGCTCCCTTGCATGCACACACACACACACACACACACACACACACACACACACACACACACACACACACACACACACATACTGACATGCACACCCACACACACAAGCTGTATGACAGCCAGTCTGTGGAGGCTGTAGGTTGCCGTGTATCCGAGGCAGTCACTCTGCCTGTCGCTGTGTGCTTGTCCGTGTGTCTGTGTGTGTGTGTGCTTGTGTCATCGTCTCCATCCCTGCCTGTCTGCTTGCCGGTAGCAGCACTCGCCTCCAGCGCTTCTACTCCTGCTGTCATACACTGTCACCACAGCTGTGACCGGAGGGGAGTCTAGCAGCGGAGCATCTTTCTGTTCTTCTCCCTAAACATGTTTCGAAACCCATGGATCTCTAGTTACCATGTGAACCATGAGCAGCCGTGTGGCCAAGGTAAGGCCTTTGATAGGGGAAGGTCTGGCTGTAGGATGACCTGCTTAACACCCTTATTACCCCTGTGGACTGCTTGGGGGGGCTAATGCAATTGAGCTCCTTACTGAGGTAAATGACAGAGTTTTGTGGCTGCCAGTGATACAGTAGGTCGGGGATTCAGCTTGGTAAGATGGGCTGTGAAGTTTTGCTTCTGTTTGGTTGGTTGGATCAGAAGATTCAAGGTCTGTGTAAGAGTAACTCATCCCTATTTAATTATTTTAAGGATTTGGGGATATTATGAATGGATGCAGAAGGTTTGAATCTATTGCTATGGGTATGTATGTTAGCATCAGGTTGCTACGAATGAATGGAGCAATGAAAGAGCAGTTGCACTACACTTGGTACATATTTGATGCTATATGTTCAACATGTGTGTTACTTTGTGCTATCTATTATGCTTTAATCCTGTTTCCACTTCTCTGATGTTCTACCTTGTCAATGCACTTCCATCATTGCTTGCTGAGGTGGAGGAAGGCCGTTCATATTCCACCAGCAACCTTTCCAAGCAGACTGTAAGCAAGCTAAGGCCCAGTTCACTCAGGAAGTCTATTTTGCACCTCTGAATATTTATAGAAAATCCCTCTCCTCACCACCCTCACTTTTGGACCGTCAGCAGCCTAAGCTGTTCTTTGGCACTGTCAACCTTGAGCCTTGTGCTGCTTGTTTTGTTGACAACTTGCAGGCGTTTCCAAGTAAAAGCTGGATTGACCAGGGGCTTTCCAGGCACACAGACAGACAGATACGTGTACACAAGACATCTGACCTTTCTGGTGTTCTGACTTGTGTCATCTTTTACATCCACTTTTGAGTCCTTGAATTTCACTGGGTCACTACACAAAACACGAGAAGCCCTTAAACTTGGCGTGAAAGTGAGCATTAGGACTTCTAGCACCACAACTTTCATTTCCATACTTGAGGGCTGCTGTATTGCCTCGCAGTCTTTGGAGGCCAAAATAGGCCAGAGGTGTTCTGGAGGTGTCTGGAGAAGTAACATGATCCGTCTCCTATTTAATGTGACGTGAGAGTGAGAGGGTCAACTGTCAGCTGAGAACTCAATGTGAACTTTCTCAGTAACCTTTTTTGACATTGTTGGTGTTTAAGGCACATTGTTGGTGGTTAAGGCACATTGTTGGTGTTTAATGGACATTGTTGATGTTTAATGGACATTGTTGGTGTTTAAGGGACATTGTTGGTGTTTAAGGCACATTGTTGGTGTTTAATGGACATTGTTGGTGTTTAAGGGATGTTGTTGGTGTTTAAATCTCTTATTCATGTACAATTGCAATGTTTTTTGTTCACTAAACCACTAAACTCAATTTCCGCTTTTGTGTTTCTCTTCATTTTAAACTGTTATTACACTCTCATAACATGCAATAAATTGTAAATGACTGCCAGATATGGAAAGTTCCAGGTATTGTTGGAAAATAGGCAAAAGTACTTACTTACAGGACATTTCCTGACCTTTTTATAGTCAAAATAAGCTAAAAAGTACTGGCGAAAATGTTGAGGCTTTTTAGGCTTAGGTGTTAAAGGGTTAAGGGACATTGTTGGTATTTAAGGGACATTGTTGGTATTTAAAGGACATTGTTGGTGTTTAAGGGACATTGTTGGTGTTTAATCTGGGACAAGAAAGGTGACTTCTCGTGATTAACTTTTCAGTTGCATACAAACCACTTATCACTAAAGGCATAATGAGTGGGATTGGTCGGTTACGGTTTGCAAACACAACATTCACACTTGGCTCCTCCTCCCCGGCTCACTGAGGGTTAAGGTGCTCGCCGGCGGGTGAAAACCAACCCCAGATTCACTGTTGTTTTTGGAACAAGCTTTGGCTGTTTGTTGTTTCGCCTCAGCTTTAGTTGTGTTTTTTTTGCCACTTTGTAGCTTTTTCTTGGATGAGAGCTTACGATCTGGCACCTGGTCGCTAGGTTTTTATAGAGGTTGACGCCCAGACATAATTTCAAGTGTGGGCGTCTCTGATTAAGTGAGATTTCAGAATGGGCTGTTTATTCTATTCTGTCAAACACCTGTTGTTTTGTGGATACCATGCAGTAGCATAAGAATATATATTTATATTTTATTAAATTATACCACTAATAGGTGCCGGACCAGGTGTTCAGATCAAAAACCCACTGCATTAGACAAACACAATATGCTGCATCATGTTTCTTCAGACGCAGAGAAGACAATGAAATACGATCCAGGAGGTCCAGTTTGGGTTATACATCCAGAAGTTTAAAGGCTCATCTGTAGCCAAAACACTGCACAGCGGTCTAAGAGACACAACTTGACAACTCTGGAAAGCTATCACAGCAACAGTTATCCTCCACCTTGTTCTTTTTCGAGGTAAAACAGAAGAATGGAATTAGTCATTAGTCAATTAGTCACAACATTTTTGATTGGCCACTTCAGTGCCATCAAGGATAGCATTGTTGTTGCGGCAAACATTTAACCAGGTTTGTTTTTTTCTGAACAATTTCCCCAACCGTAAACCCATCTGAATACTGAGATCCATTGTGTCATTAATCTATTGATGAAGAACATCAAACGAGTCTTGTTACGATGCAGATCTACTGTACTTTCAAATGCCAGGAATGTAGGCTTGATTTTTACCCGGATAACAATGTTCCAATACTCCCAATGTCAGCACAGAGATACTGAGTATTGTATTGAAAGGTGGAGTGTTGATTCATTTTTCTTGTTTCTCTTTTTCTCGAATTGGGATCTAAAGCTCGAACCAAGCTTTGCAGCTCAGCCTCACTGCCAACAGAGGGCTTGAGGTGAGTTTTTTGTTTTCAATCACCAAACAGACACAAGTAAAGACATGTTGTATTTTCTAAGAGCATCTCTACTCATCTCATGTTTGCTTTGTCATCAAGATAGAGCTATGCAAGGATATAGATTTACTACAGTTGAGTGCTTTAGCTTATCACGCACAGTAAGCATTAAAAGCTGGATATGCCTGGAACAGCTTAACTTAAGACACTTTTTTGTTCACATGGCATTACAGCCATAATACCTCCTTCAGGAGCCCCCAGCCCCCTTTTGCATTAGTTTACTTTACAGTGTTTCCTGTGGTTCTTCAGCTGTCTGGCAGAAGAATACCTTTTTTTATACATTTGTACATAAACTCTGTGTGACAAGCAGTTTTAACTGATCTGATCCTTTAAACAATTTAAATCTGGATATGTATCAGTAATATTTAATACAAATTGAAGAGTACAAAGCCCCACCAATTCAGTCTAATCTCAAATGTAACAACAAATTAAATAGTTTGTTAGTTAATGGAAAGAAAGGAAAGGCGAGTTTATTTTTCCTGGCTTGTGTGACCTGTTGATTGTGACATGTAAAGACATTAAGAAAGACTTTGATTGTCTGTTTCCACTTGGAGGATTTGATGTTCTACTTCTTAAGCTGGATCCTGTTGGAAGTGACTCCAGCTGAGCTCCACCTTTATCTGCCGTGACCTCTTTAAGACAAGGCGTTTGAGGCAGAGTTGTGTGGACGGCTGCCATTGGAAACTCGTCACAATTTATCGTTGGCCTTTAATCTCAACAAGATGTAGAGCGACAATATAGTTTTGCTGCGTTCAGCATCACTACACATCTTTCATCACTCAGTCAATTAAAATGAGGCAGCTGCTCATCGTCCTATTAATCAGAATGTAATAAGTGTAATCGGTTATAAGTGTAATCTTGACAGCAGGTTTGTGACTCGGTACTCTCGTTCAGTTTTCAGAGTGACTTCTCCTTGGGGGACAAGACCACCTTGGTCAAGAGTGTTTCAGATACAGATGCCAAACTTCTGTTTGTCCTTCCCAAGGGTGCGTATTGGTTCTAACCACACACAATAATAGTTTGTTACTTTTTTATGATACTAAATCGATATTTCCTGTTCTAATATTCAGTTTCAGAGTTGAAGAAATACTTTGAGGGACCTGTCACAAAGGATTTGGGAATGAACAGGTAAGTCAGGGCTGTATTTTCACGTAAAAACATTCAAAACAAACTCACCTTAACAGCTACTGACTTTTCCCGTCTGCCTTTTATCTCTTGACAGGAAGGAAAGGATAGCCCGGCGTCTGGAGGGCATGGAAAGTGATGCTCCACCTGCGCTGGTGCCCGGCGGTTTGGTAGCCAACAGAATGTTGGAGAAGGATTCTCCGCGGTACACCCGCGCCTCAGATCCCTGTGAGCCTTGTATGATGGGTAAGCATGGCACGATGCACTGCAGAAACATATGATGCTGCCTTTAGCAGACTTGGATTGACAATCCTGACATGTTCTCATGTTTTAAAAGAACCCTGACCTCAAGTTTGTCATTCAGTATTTGTAAACCATATGATTTATTAGTTTTTTGTCTGCCACTTTAACTAGGTGCATTTCCATTTGTAATACATTTGGATAAAAAAATCTGGTTACTGTTACCTTAACATGCTCTTGAGCACAAAAGCACCCACCTGGTACCTCCAGTGGAGCAGCTCAGTGTCAATGAAAATATAACACAAAAAGGTTTTTGCATGTTGATGCATTTTGCAAGTGAATTCTCTAATTGATACAAAAATCTGTGATGTGTTTTGTTAGAATGATGCCACAGGAATGTTGTTGTTAAGTAATCGAGTATTTCCACTATTTGCCACAGTGAGGCGCTACAGTCGAGAAGAGCTGGAGGTACCCCAGAAGCAGCTGTCCTCTCACGACAGATCCCCTCAGGTCAAAGGTGGTGTTGGCAGCGGCCGCGGAGAGCCCATGTTGGTGTATGTTGACCCAGTAACGTTATCCACCTCCTCTACACCCTCATCTGGCCCCACTGACCCCACCAGCCTCAATTCCAAGGCTGAACGCATTGCCCGCTACAAAGCCGAGCGCCGCCGCCAGCTTTCAGAGCGGTATGGCATCCTCCTGGATCAGGAGGCGGACATCGATTTCACACCACGCTACCGTTCCCGGCGTGACACAGACACCACTGACCGACAAACAGCTGCCAGGCGAGAAAGAGGCAGACCGGAAGCTGAGGAACAAGGACGGGAGCCCAAGGTGCCATATCGCTCTGGAGTGGGCAGGGTTTACATGAGGACTCACCCAGACCCTGCCACTGTCTCCACCTCCAGCCCCGCTCACTCAAACCAAGCCTCACCCCAAACACAGGAAAGGCAGAGAAGATTTTCAGAGCGGGAAAGAGCGATGAACATGGAGAACTACCGGCGCGGAGGGGCTCAAGAGCGCTCAAACACTTCTCGAACCAGAACCCAGGAGCAGCATGCGCCCCAGCCCCAACAGCAGCACCCCCACCACCACCAGGACGCCGCCCACCAGGAGCCGAGCCCCGCCTCCACCAGGGATTACAGCATCGCATCAGTGCCCAGCTCCCCTCGCACCGCCCGCCGGGCCTCCCTGCCCTCCAATCGCTATGGCATCTCACCTGGGGATTTATTCATAGAGCAGCAGGCCCAGAGCATCCTCAACAGGCAGGGGTGAGTGTTTGAAAAACGGGGCATAACATTCAGAAAATACATGAACTAAGACTGACCACTTAACAAACTCCAGGACAAGGGTCTGATACAGTGGATAACTCTTACTCAACAGTTTGAAACTTGCATACCTGATTTTAAAGATTAATTGACAAGTTATACTTGTCTATATCACCACATTATAAAATATTTCTCTATTTTTTTTACTCTATGCAGAAACATCAGTCATTTGAGTAGCTCTTTTTAAATACCAAAATGGCTGTTGAATTCCTGTCTGGGTAATTCTATCTGTTGCCCTTGCAGTGATCTTATCATTAAACATCTGATGTTGTGTCTACACTGTCGACTACATATAAAGCGTTTAAACCACATGACAGTATTTACACTGATCCACTGGCTGCTAATAACTTCCAACAGGAGAGATATTCATTAATCGGTGCAGTTTGGGCTGTCCAATGGCTGCTGAGCTAACTCCCACGCTGCTTTTACCACTGTGCCAGTATTAGGATCTTTGTAGACTGTGAGTCCAGCTCTGTCACGCTCTCCCTGCTCATGTTTCACATGGAAAGGTGCTCTGGGGAGCTCATCAGCGAAAGGTTGCCGGGTTGTTTTGTGGAGGGGATATGATTTCCCTGCTTGCTCCGAGAGGTAACCCTGATTTAACACCAGCTTGGTTCATTAGCAAAGAGCTTATGTCACTTGCTATTATAAACTTGAATATGCTACCGCAAAAGAGAATTAGAGCTGGGCAATATATATCAATATTATATCGATATTGTGATATGAGACTAGATATCGTCTTACATTTTGGATATCGTGATTATGGCATTTTGTCAAATGGCAAAAATCTCTTCTTCTAAGTATTTTATGAAAGCACTAATGGTCAACCTACAATATTGTCAAAAATATCGATATTGAGGTATTTGGTCAAAAACATTCTGATATTAGATTTTCCCATATTGTCCAATCCTAATGAGAATTGTAATATTCGTCAAGTGAAGCCAGTGAGAAAGAATTTGACTTGCCGACAAAGAAACAGACAAGTGGTATACTGTACGTACTGTAATGTGAACTGAAGGTAAAGAAGAGACTTCAGCACTGCTCAACATCTGCAACATCCGAAAATATTCCTGATTACGGTTCAGCTGATCAGTGCAACTCGTTTTGCTCTGATATTTGAAAGAATTATCAGAAGTTTCCCTCAGGGTTTGACACTGTCACCGCATCATCTTGTAGACTGGCCGCCCTGTCACAGAGCGACTGGTCTCTCCACACAGACTCAGAGAGCGACACTCAGACAGTCTTCAGCTGGCCTTCAAGGTACTGTCTGCTCAGGAAGAAAAGACCTAACAGACCTTACAAAGCCCCTGTAGTCCACCGGGTACATGTGTTTAAGATGGCTGCATTCACTTGATGTTGGGAAGTGCGGATTCATTCTCTAATGAAATGAAATATTCTTTTTCTAGCACTCTTTCAAACGATATTCATAGGTCTTTAAAAATTATGAAAGGGGTTATAAATGTGTTAAAAACATTGTTATAGGTTTATTATAAAGATTATAATATTATAAAATTATAAAATTATAAAAGAATAAATTAAATAAAAGATACTTCTGGAAACACCTTAAAAAAAAGGAAAGTAACAAGATAATAAGCCAGCACTTTAAAAACATGTTCTGGGTGGACATACAGCTAACTCGTTCCACTAAATATACCTTCTAACAGTGAAATATTATAATTACTTCAGTAATACTTCCCTTATTAACTCTTGTAATGGTCCATTTAACATGTTTTTCAAGTTTGTGAATCATAGTAGGTTTAAAAAACGGACAAAATTTCATCCCTAACTTAGTCTTACAACTTAACATTTATTCATCAAAAGATTTACTGAATACATTCACTCATTTTCATCTGTTCTTCTCACTTTTTTGCCATCATGACTCTCATTTATGCTATAATCTTATCATATTAAAAAAAAAAATACCCTCCTTAAGAGCGTTTCAGTAATAGTGTCAGAATAGTGAAGTCACCTCCTCTACATCCCAACAGAATCAAACAGGAAATGTTCCGGTTACATTTGTGTTTCACTAAATATCTAGCTTTACCATCTGTCCTTTCTGTTCTCTTAAAACATGGGAGAAGAACAGTCTCTGCTTACTCTGTTTGTCAGTAAAAGACGTTGCAGGAAACTTACAACTCTTCTGCCACATAAGTCGGATCATGTTCTATTAACATATCCAGAACTCGGTAAAACTGACCATTTGTTCATCAGCACTATACCACCACTCTTGTTAAATTAGTTGTGGCTGTGTGTGGCCTGGGTTTCATGAGCAGTTGAGTAGTGTTAGTGGACTGGAGTTGATGGGGCGATAACATTAGTCAGCTTGATGCCCTGACCCAGTCAGTACGTAGACCCACTGACTCAGCACTTGTCAGCTGAGGTTGACCCTCCCCTCCTCAGAATTTGGCCTGTTAACCTCTATGAAAATACATCTGAGTCTTGAACCCTGCCAGTTACTTTTTCAACGTTGCATAAGATAAGACATGCGTATATACATGCAAGCTCTCAAGGCAAAAACCTATAGGTTTTTTAATGACCTAATATGGTTTTGTGCAGAAAGGATTCTAGAGAAAAACCAAGATGACCAGTAACCTTTTATTTTGTTTGAGTTTTCCTGTAGGGTTGTCCATTAAAGTCCTTGGTTATGTATTTCTGGACTGGACGGTGGCCCAGATACGAGACTTGCTGATAGCCTGTGAAAGGATGAAGGCCCATGGCCGGTCTTTGAGCTGTATGGACAGGTGTAATTTATAGAAGCATGGCTAGCATGGTCACACAAACATTGATAGAGAGTGTTACTAAAGCTTGATTGATTTCATTGGTACACATAAACAACTCCTTATGCTCCATTTGCAAAAAAAACCCAATTAATATAAGAAGAAAACCCAAGAACCTCTATCTAAAGTCTATTTGTTTGTAATGTCTGATGTGTCTCAAAAGAAGACATTCTGTTCATTTTAGCTAGTATATGTTCCATATATGTCACCGACTACCTTTGTGGCCTTATCAGCTGCTTCTGCTAGCTAGCATTAGTTTGCACTCATGTAGCACAAGCACTGTGTAAGTCCTTCATGTCATGTCAGATAAAGTAGAGGCCCATCAATTATGTCTAGCTTAGTGGTCTACAATGAGATTAGAGCAACCTTTGGCTACCAGGGGTCAGAAGGTTGTAGTTGAAAATAGTTTGGCTTAACTTTTTGGCACAGAGACATCAGAGAGAGAGAGAGAGAGAGAGAGTTATTTGAACTAAGACTCAAATTTAAACCCAGGGCATACTGCTACCTGACCTTGTTGCAAATAGTGTATAATTCGGGAGCTCCAATTTGTTCCATGATAGTCTCATGGAATAAACATTTGTGCAATATGTTTCCCAATTTCTTGTGTAAATTAAATTAAGTGAGTACAAAATTTAAATCAGTCAAATGCTAGTAAAATTGTGACCACTTTATTGTATTATTTTCCATCCTTTTATGTCCCATTGGGGAAAACAATCTTGGTTTATGGTCTTTAGTCACCTCTTGTTTGAGTTAAGTTCGGAGAGTGTCGTAGGTCTTTACTTGAACTGGAATCTCAGTGTCCCTTATCCATTCCTTTCCCCAAGAATCCGAGTAAGGGAGCGATTGTCCCGGGATGAAACTGTCCAGAGGCCCCCTGACTGGAGTCCAGACAGGCACCAGGTTAACAGACACCATACTCAGGGGAACACTGCTCAGCATACGCCACAACGCTCAGAACTCACCCAGCAAAGGACTGTTCCCCATCCTCAGCCCAGCCCAGGCTACCATCCTGCCCACGGTCAAACAGCCCACCCTCTCTTCGCCCCTGAGTACCAACACTCTGGTCCTGCTATTGACTCTCAGCCCTATTTGGCCATCCCTGCCCCAGTGACCACTGCCAAACTTCCTGGACCTCCTGAGGTACTACCACGAAGGAGAGTGAATGCCGAACAAATCCATGCCGCCCATAGGGGGGCAAGATTAGAGGCCAGGCAGGCCCTGAAGGAAGAGGCCCATACAGAGGGTCTGCTGAAGAGCAGGAAAGCTGTGTTGCCCTCAGAGATCCGCCGGAAAGAAAAGATTGTGGATGATACTCATAGGGGCAGGCATGAAGACATGGACTGGCAGAACTGCAGCCCAGAAAGGAGTAGAACGAGTCGAGATGAGGAAGACTGGGATAAGGAGATACCGAGAGAGAGGGGGAGGGAGAGAAATGTCGAGAGGATCAGAGAGGGAGGGAGGGAGCATCTCTCTAGTCATGACAGCCAAGAGGAGGAGAGCGTGTTTAGATCTCAGCCTTCCCACACCTCTGTACGCCCGCAGCCCAGGCAGCACCAACCTGCAGAGCCTGTGTACCGTCAAGAGCCCCAAATTCAGCAGCAAGAGCCCCCAACGCAACAACAGTTTGAACCCAGAAAGAGACAACATGGTGCTCAAATTCAACAGCAAAATATTCAAATGCAGCATCAGTACGAACACTTGAGACAATCGCAAGAGCCTCAAAGACAACAGCAGTCTCTAAGACAGCAGGAGTATGAGCTCCAAAGACAAGAGCCTCCAAATCAACAGCAAGACTCCCGCGGAAATCAACAAGAGCCCCAATTAGACAAAGACTTTGAGCCTCAGAGGCAGCAGCAGCAGCCAGATCCATCATCAGCCATCAATCTCCAGAGGGGCTCCTCTTCGTCTCAGGTCAAACTCAGAAGCATGGAGATGAGCGGAGGGCCCAAACCCAAGACACGAACCCGCTCCATGTCAGATATCGGTATAAGCCAGCATTCTACCATGTATCGTATGGAGAGGGCCATCCGAGAGGCATCGAGGGCCGTCCCTCCATCAGGGATGGCTAACGGGGAGATGGGCGGTCTGGACACCAGGGTGTCAGTAGCACAGCTGCGACACTCTTATCTGGAGAATGCCAACCGGAAACCTGAGTTGTAGGTCCAATGGCATGGGCTCTGTGTTGCATCGCTAAATAACTATCTAACTCTGCATTAGTAAACTGTTGCAAATAAATAATCCCAATGAGCCAAGAAAATAATGCTGATAGAATGTCATTCTGTGGCATGAAATGTGTCAAAGTGTATTGCTATGATATCTACCATTTTCATATTTATTATAGTGTCTGACATTTTGTTTTTCGAGCTTAACTTACTCGTGCAAGTTAGCTTCAGGTCTTGCAAGTTACTCTTTGGAAGTTGCCTGCTGCTGCATGTTAACATTGGTTAATGGCTCTTCACAGTTGGGTTGCAGTAAGGTTGTGCTCAGCGTGTGCACCAATATCAATGTGTGAGATCCTGTTCTTCTAACCTGCGTGCAGTTTCTGGTAAACTGCTCGTCTACTAAAACAGCATCAAAACCAGCCGTTGTGAATAATTTTCTTACTTCTACTTTTCCTTTTTGTCAATCTTTCTAAATCTGTACACCACTCTGAAAGTGAGGCGACTAAAGTAGATCTGTCAGCAATGGAGGTAGATCCGGCTAGCGGCGGTGATCGGGACAGGGGTCCCCGGAAGCCTCGGCGCTACATAACTCCAGGGGACAGTCGCATGTCGGAGAGGTTTAGGACCCAGCCCATCACCTCTGCGGAGCGGCTGGAGTCAGATAGGTACAGGAGGGGCTCTCTGTAGCGATCTGCAGGAGCTCCTCAGAGTCATTGTATTTACATAATCTATTTATTTATTACAGTGGCAGAGCATGGTTCTACGTTGGCATTCACATCATGATAATCAGATTCTAGTTCCTCAAATGCTTGATATATAATAATATTTTCTGCAGGTCTCGTCTAAGTCCATCACAGCTACACGATCCTGAAGGTAAGTTCAAAGTCTACTGCATATATGCACATATAATTCTTAATAATCTATGGAAATTTAAGTGACATTTCCAGATGTTTAAATACAGTTAATGCCATGTAACATCTCTTTTTCATTAGATGGAGAAACACTGGATGACAGAGCCAAGATGAGTGTGGCTGCCAAGAGGTCTCTCTTCAGGGTACACTTCCTGCTTTATGTACCTTTCAATCATAAGCACAGATGAATGAGCAGCGTTTTTAAATCATAATCTTCATTCAAAATTTCAGCAAACGTTGGTGTTTGTGTAGTTTTAGGTGCCATATTAACTTACTTCAAATATCATTGACCTCAACTTCACTAAACCAAAATCCTGATGTTTCCCTGACATATTCTTCCAGGAGCTGGAAAGGACATCAGATGGAAGTATTCCAAAACCGCGCTCTCGAAACGCTGCCATAGAAAGGCGTCTGAGAAGAGTTCAGGATCGGTCACACACACAACCTGTCACCAACAAAGAGGTGGTCAATGCTTCAAGGTAGATCTTGGACTTTGCTTGTAAAGCTGTATTTTGCATGAGGAAATATACTATTGCTTCTCTTTTCTGTTGATCTTCAATCATGTCCTTCTGTCTCCTCTTTGCTGCATCTTCAGACAGCTCTACTTGTTTCATGTCTTTACTCTTCAGTGACTGTATTTTCTTGCCTTGCATATCTGTATTAAACTGTTGTTTTTTTCCATCTACTCCTCCTTTTCTCCACTTTTAAGTGATCCTGCCACTTCGTCACAACCTCTGAGCATCCACACAAATGTAGCTCGCGTCCCCAGCCCCACTGTATTCAGCACCAGTGTGACCAGCATCAGGTACAGCTTTGCAGGGCTGCTTCTTTATATGTGCTTTGTATCAGTGTGAGTGTGCATGTGCTGCTTACGTAAATAACGTGCATCGATGCTCGTTGTACCTCGTAGTGGTTGTGTTATGCTTTAACCCACAGGAAGTCTCTACTGCATGAAAACCATCTCAGTTTTGATCATTTGTACGACCTCTGGGTTTAGAAAAGACAATGGATGGGATTTAATAAAATGTTAATGAATTTGAATCTACACATATACATTTCTCTTTGTTATTAAAAATATGTTGAGAGATGAAAGATTCAGAAATAACTAATCAAAGTATTTTACTAAGCGAATACAACGCTATTACCCTACAGATGACTTTGCAATTAAGCTATAAACAAAGCTGACATTTTATTTTGACATATATTCTAACTCTACAACAAATTCCTTTGTTGGATTGTAACCAACTGAGATTTAGTGCCAGGTGCACGTGTTTCCTCATGTCATTTGCACTGATTGTGACCAGTGAATGTGCCACAGAGACTTTTTACTCTCCGTCTCCCTCTCCTGGCTGCAGTGCTGATCTGTTCATCCGGCTCATCTTTCCTTCTTATTTCTGCCCCTTCCTGTGCTGCTTCTTAGCAGTGTGCACCTTATAGGGCAGTCACTGTTTGCACAATAACTCATTCAGTACTTTCCATGCCCAGTTTCCAAGCATTCCCTCTTGCAGTGTTTCTGACATGCAGGTCACAAAAGTCAGTGAAGAAAGACGTTACATATCTGACAGAAAGGTCAGAGGTTGAGCCGGTTAAAGCCCTCTGCATGTCTGGGTTCATGTGTCCTGCAGTTTGTTTACCAACCCTGGTTTAACTTAGCACTCTGCGGAAGGATCTGCATAACTCCTGTAAACATCCAAGTGCATTATATGATTATCTGGCATATGTGTGCTGATCTCCTTATGTCTCTTTTGCTGGGCCTGTAATCTGCCACAGTTGTCCCGTAGTTATTACCTGAAAGCTGGTATTTGCGTGCATGTTCAGTAGGGCTGCTCGATACGAGGAACATATCTGCCTTTCTGCTGCTTTAAGTATACTGCTATATATATATAATAATAATATTAATAACATTATTAATAATACTATTAATAATAATAAAAGAATGATAATTACATTTTGAAGTGCGGTTTTCTACTAAAATCTTTATCAACTAACAAAAACAAATCCCTGAGTTCAAGATTGCAGTTTATCGAACAAGGTGACATTGCGATCATTAGAAGACTTACACCCGACCCATCCCTCACCCACTAACGTCCCCCTGTCACTGCCCAGCCTCCAGGCCTCCTCCCAGCTGGGCTCCGCAGGCCAGGACCAGGAGAGGGAGACCCAGGAGCTCCAGAAACCAGCTCGAGCTCCCCGTGCTGGGGTGGAGGGAGCTGGCCTGCTGCCTTTCTTCGATGAGCCGGACCTGTCCACTCTCACCTTGGCTGAGAAGATGGACCTCTTCAACCGCCTCGCTCAGCATACGGGCAAGACCATCGAGGGGGCTCGAGGAGACACCCGCCAGCGCAGGGCCAACGCCCGGTTTCAGACTCAACCCATCACCCAGGGAGAGGTGGAGCAGGTAAAACATTTTCTTTTGTTGTTTTTTAAAGGAAATTGTGTCTCTTTTAAAAAACAGTTGCATTTTTATAAATATACTGAATTATAAATGTTGAAGGAAATTAAGAAAATGCTCAAGATACATTACATTACAGATACACCTTCTGTAAAATTCTGTTTTATAAAATAGAAGAAACTAACAACAGTCAGCAATGATACATGAATACAGCTTCCAGGACATATCAGTTCAGTAGATTTCAGTTCTTTACAATCGTTCTTTCCTCCTGTTTTCATATCCAAAGCCACTCACCAACCTTTGAGCCCTCCATCCTCATTGCACCACAAAATTAACTGTGAATAAATAACAATTATGATACAAAATTATTTTTCAGCAGGCCAAATGTTAGAGGTGCAGACACCAAAAATGAAATCAGCGTCCCAACAAAAGCTTCAGCAGAGACGTGTGACATTTGTATGTAGTGCGATAAAACAGATAGGAAGAAGACATTTTAATGTAATTGAAATGAACAAGCATGTTCATTCGCTAAAGATTATTTGGATATAAGATTACAGCAAAAAGGCCTGAAGCAACAAACGATTCGCATCCAGGTCACCTCCAGTACAAGACAGTGGGTGTTATACAATGCACCAGTGTCCTTTGGTGCGTGATGGATGAATGACATGATTCTCTGTGCAGCTCGATGACTCTCAGATATTACGAAATGAACGGAGGTCACAGAGTTTGCTTTTACTTTTTAATACAGAGACATCTAAATGTCACAAATGACGAACACATCACATGTTGAAGCTCAGAGATACTGTACTATACGAGGGGTTTGAATCTTTTGGTATCTCACGATTTGATTCAATTTCAATTTAAAACAATTACCAATTCCAAATAAATAAGATTGTGGAGTTTTCTTATCAACAATCAGCAATTATATATACACACAAAGACAAATCAAAGATAAAAGGAAATATTTATTCAACTTGTACAAATAAAACTTCTCAATTCTCAGTGACTTTAAGAATAACAAGTTAGACAAACAAATTAAATGCCTCCTGCTACATCAATACATTTGGTAGGCTCAAGCTAGCTGCCTTTTTATTTCTCTGAAACATTCCAATTTAAAAGATAAACGGTACACAAAATATCACTGAAAAACGGGTCATTGCTGTGCAGAATTACTGTCCATCACGAGCAATATCTAGGTTCTTTTGCAGGAAAAAAATACAAATAAAATCCATATGCACTGAAACCAAATCATGCTGCGTAATAGGTTGACTTCACCTCCACCATATTCTCATTAGTCCATCACTGGTGTCCTCACAGGAAGCTGAGCTGCCGGTAACCTCTGAGGTGTGTAACGGTGACTTAAAGGCCAATCAGGGAGAACATGTAAGACCTCGGCTGCCTGTACGGCGCTTCTGATTGGTTGCATCAAATGTTTCCGCTTTTGATTGATCTGATTGGCTACGGGACCAGTTGGCTTGTCTTGCTTACAGTAGCTGAGCTGAGCTGAGCTTCATGATGTCCTTAAATGCAATTCAGTGTTTGTTTTAAAGTTTGAAAGTGGTAGGTGTGAGTAGCTTAGACTGCCTTGTTTGTTTTCCATGGCTCCTCATTTTTGGATGTAAGCAGCTTCTTGTTCATTGCATAACAAGCATGGGATCATTTGACTGCAATTTTGAATGCTAGTTTATTCAGGCTTCCTCCTAACCCGAGTTAACTAGCAAACAAAGACCATGCTTAATACAATACAAAGACCTTGTATTGCAACCAAAACCTAATTGACAGGAGTCTGGTGTAGAGTTTGATCATCTCTGGAGCTATTGGATGAAGAGATGGGTCAAAGTTCAATATATAACACACTAATATTGATGCTAACAGCGATAAAGCTTTAATGTTCTAGCTTTTGGGCATTTAAGGCTGTATCACAGGCAAGTGATTTGATCTTAATTTGAACTCTTTGAGTTAAATTAACAACCACAAGGTCACTCGGAGAGCGCAGACCTCCGCCAAGGCCAATGGTGCGTTCACATGCTCCTCGGATGATCCCATTTCCTGAGTTTAGAAGTTGTTCTTCCGACTTTGGTTTGTTCATGAGCTTTAAGTCGTAATGTGGAAACAACATGGACGTTAAAAACATTTGATGTATGTTATTGCTCGAAGCGTTGAACACGTTGATAGCTGATAGTTGACGTTCACGTGAATTTTCCAAGTCGGCGACTCATTTTTCTTATTATTCACGAAAATGGGGCCAGTAGTTTGAGAAGCCTCAATCTGCTCGGCCATCATAAAGACATTACTAATCAATCACTGTCATTAAATATTGTCTGAAAGCACCAAAAGTCATTGTTGTTGTCACATTATTAGTACAATGGTGTTTATTATTTGATTTTGTAGCTATCATCCAGCTCTACTTTGAACGTAGCTTCTGTTACTTCTTCAGGGGCACAGCAACAGTAGATGTCAACGTTTTATATTAACTTTTCTGATCCAGACACACAAGTTAGGATAGAAAATATGCCAGGTTAAAATATATCCCCGTAATGAAACCACTGATTATTCCATGCATGCATTATATCAATCACATGATAAGTTATTTAACAATCAAATATGAAAATATGAAGTTACCAGACCACATCCAGGCAAGATGATACCGTTGCGATACTAAAATAGATTATGAATGACACAGCGTTGATGCCTACGAGTGTCAGCCGTGAGGGTGAATGTCTTGTATGTTCTGTCTTTATAATTCAGTTGTGTTAATCTGTGCTTCCTGCTGCCATTTTGTGTATGAGAGAGTTACTATACAGCTGCAGCGTCATGAGCAAACCTGAACTACTCAAAATGTTGCCCTGACGTCCGTCCCTTCATTCATCCATCTGTTTCTTTTCTACCTCTAATCCTCTTGGTAATCCCACTTCATTCTTCCATCAATCCATCTCCTCATCACCTCGTCACTTCTGTAACATCCACACATACCTGCATTAGTCTCTAAGTTCTCTGCTTCCACAACATTTAACCCATCCCTTCTCCATATCAATCCCTTCAGCTCTCCTATAGTCATTCAAATCCATCCCGAATTTCTGACATGATTCCTGCTGTTCCTGCAGCTGAAAAACGGAGGTGAGATCAAACTGGAGCCCCTGTCAGCCTCCCTGATCCGCTCTGTGGCAGCCGTCACCTCCCAAGCCTCCGTCACCACAGTAACCATCACACCAGGAAGCAGCGGCGTCGGCGAGGATGACAGTCTCCGTCCAGGGAAGTCCACTGCCATTCCCTACATCCCTGCCCAACAACAGGCTGCCAGCAACACAAGCAGCCACCAGGAGAGGGCGTTGAGGTATTTCTCCATGACCCAGAGTGGGGACCCAGGCCACCCTGAGCCTGAGCTCAACTCCTCCCCTCTCCTCCCTGACAGCCGACAGAGAGTGGGGGCTCCTCCTCCTGCTCCCACATCCTCCGCTGGTCACAGACAGCATCGGGAGGCTGTGGAGGAGGGCTGGAGAGAGCGTCAAGAGGAGGAGATTAGGGGGAGACAGCAGGGAGGAGCCAGAGAAGAGATCCAAGACGACAGCATTAAGGGAAAGCGGCATTCCCCCGACAAGGACCGGGACAGCAGGCAGCAGCAGCATCCCCAGACTCAGCACTCTGCCGAGTCCTCTTCGTGGAGGGGCGAGTCAGAGCCTCTGCCCAGCGGGAGAGCCGCAGACGAACACTCCCAGGAGAGTAGGGAGAGAGCAGAGGGAGGAGGAAGAGGAAGAGGAGGGTACCTGAGAGAGGCAGCTCACGGCTCCTCCACACAAGAGCAGGAGAGGAGCAGCGGCCAGAGCCAGCCAGGCATCTCAGGTAGGAGGCTTCTCTGATGACTCAC
Organism: Cottoperca gobio; assembly: GCF_900634415.1. Classification (NCBI taxonomy): domain Eukaryota; kingdom Metazoa; phylum Chordata; class Actinopteri; order Perciformes; family Bovichtidae; genus Cottoperca; species Cottoperca gobio. Next base: position 3,894,637 of record NC_041371.1, on the reverse strand, counting down.
ATAGAAAAGAGATGGAGAGGAGTGGGGGAAAGAATTTTAAAAAGACGTGAATAGCGGAGGGTAAAAGCAGGGGTGTGGGATGAGAGATGAATAGAAAGGACAGGGAGTGACAAGAAAAGAGGAAGCAATGTCTAGGGACGGGGGTGTTCTCATTATCCTCATTGTCTCATGCAGCATGCTCCCACGCATGATTGCTTTCTGCCGGCTGCACACACACTTATCCCAGCTGGGGGTGTTTGATTTGGCTGATACAGAGAGCAAGAGAGTGTGTGAAAGAGAGAGAGAGGGAGACATCTGAAGCTGCATCTAATTAGCATATTTTTCAATGCATTTGCCTCGTGGCTCTCTTTGTCTAGAAAGAGGAAACCCTTTCCTGACATGCTGTTTATCAGCTAATGGACGTCAGAGATTGTTTAAATCAAACTGTGTATGTGTGCTCACTGTCATGGCCTATTAAGGGGCTGTGGTCCCCAATGTGCACCATATTACGCCTGTGGGTGAGCCTTGCACATACTACAGTATGATGGGCCTGACCTGTTTTTATGTGCTAATGCAGAATGTGTCCAGGGGTGGTCTTTTTGCCATGCATGCACACAAACAGTGCACAGAAATTGAAAGCACTCAGTGAGAGAGTGCAGAACAATTTTCCTGCACTTACATGAAGCAGGTAGAGGACAGGAAGGACACAATGGATGCCTTGTCTGCAGGCTGTGCTCTTACTTAGTTGTGCATGGGTAGATCTTTACTAAAGTATAGTTTATTTTACTAGACTATAGTATCATGAGACAAGAAGGACTTGCGTTGACCTACACTAATTCCCTGCGGACTTGTCACTACATGCCGAACACTGACCCTTACCCCTGACCTGAACAGAAGACGCGTCTTGAGTCTGAGATGTAGTGGTTATCCTTGTGCGGAATAGTGATGCCCCGATCCGACCTTTTAGTCCCGACACCAATACTTGAGTATTAGCTTATAACAAGTACCAATCCGCAGAATCAAAACAGCTGCTACGACCTCAGCTGTTTTGATCCTGCGGCGATGTGCGGCCAAACAAAAAGTTGGGGATTGTTTACCTTTTTGCGGCGAAAGAGTACCCATAGCCAATCAGTAAACAGAGTTCTCCGATCTGTGTAACAAAGAATATATTCCCGCCTGAAACACATGATACGGACATAAACGAAACAAGAATGGAGGATCATGTTTTTGGTATTTTAGTATGTTATTGAGGCACTTATTATTGCTCGCCGCTCCCCGGTGGGAATTTGGCGCTAACCTTTTAAATGCAGCAACATATTAGTCAAAACTTAAACAGGACTTACAAATTCCAGCATTAAACAATACAACATTACAATAAAATACAAACAAAATGTCAACAAACAAGTAGCCATGTTTGTTGTTAACTCCCTCAGCTGTGCGGCGTGCTGCTGACGCACAGCGTAGTTTGTAATGTAATCAGACGTAAACATAGAAACTTCTTACTAAACATGAGTCTGAATCTAAATAACTGTGTGAGTGTGCACAGCCGTTAAATCCTTTGTGAAATGAGCAGAAAAAAGTGTATTCTGGTAGGACTTCAATTGAAGAACGTTTGTTATAATTAAGAGAATAGCCAGCAGCTCAGCACCAAAGCTGCCTTCACATGATAAGAGCTGTGCTCTTTGCTCAGCGTGAGTTCGGGCTCAGAGCCTTGCAGCTGTTATCTCAACGGTTACGCTTTTAAAAGGTCAGCGGCAACCGAGGTCAAAGAAATAATTTGAACTTTGAGCTCAGCGCCCTGCGGCGATTTCAAGTGTTTTTATACTGAATGCTTTTCTTTCAGACTTGCCGGATCATCCAGCGCCACTGAGGCCACTGATAGCTAAAGTGTCATCCAGGACAGTGTCTCACGTTTCAAGCAGCCAGCAGCAACCCAACATCCAGCCTCCGCAAACTCTTCCTAAAACCTTTGCACAGCAGCCTCCTCCAACACCCCCCAAACCTGCGGCCAACATCCACCCCCAGCCCCCACCAACGTACCCCAAGCCTTTCATTCAGTCCACGCAAACCCAGCCCAAACTTCAGGGATTCGTCCAGCCTCTCCCTAAGCCTTACGCGCAGACAGCCCCCCAGCCTCAACCCAAACCTCAGGTGCCTCCGCAGACACCACCCAAACCCCAGTCCTTCCCCCAGGCGCTGGTCAAATCCCAGTCCCTGCCTCTGGACCAAAGCGAGGACTTCAGCAGGCACAGTGACTATTCTGAAGATCTGCTGTCCCCCACAGAGTCTGAAGACCAACTGTCTGAAGGCATGTCCGCCAAACAGATGTCCATCAAGGAGAGGTGAGTGTCGGCCGAGCATTTGAAAGTGATGGATTGTAGATGTTAAAAACACATTACGATTCAAGCGAATGCCACAATTAAGGCTGGGCTGCAGAACATACCTGGATCCTACCGTCGGAATATTTGCTACCGGGCCACGAGGAAACGATGATTTGGCAAAAACAAAAAGCAGAATAATAACGTTGTTATACAAAAGGTTATTTTTACATTATTCACTCTAAATGTGACATTTTCCTCCTCAGTCCCTGTCACGCAGCCAAACAGAAATAAACCTACAGTATGTCATCTCTGAGGAAGGGAACCAGATAGTCCTTCATCGAACGCTTTTAGCATTCAACATGGAATCTGCGTTGGACACGACTTTAGTGTTACTGGAAGCTCTGTCTGTATTATTTATATATATATATATAGTCAGTAACCACAATTAAATACAGACCCAATGAAAGTTTCTGTTTCTGTTTGAGTTGGTCTCTCTTCTTTCAAACAAGAATATGATTCTGCAAACAGGAGAACCCCTGATTCACTTGTGTGCATGTTGTGTGCAGAACAATTATTGTGATTATTAGTTTGACTATAACCCCCACTCTTTGCCGGCATAAACATTGTACATAAAAAAAGTTTGAGAGGCAAAAAAAGGAGGACAAACCGTTAAACTGAGAAATCGTTGGTAAATGTCAAGTTTTTAAATCGATCGTACGTCAAAAAGCAAACAGAGCCACAATGTTTCACAAATGTTCTGCAGTCGTGCAACATTGAGAGACACAATAGGCGAGACGAACAACGAGACAAACAAGACGATCATTTCCGTCAGCAAGCATCACGTCACACGTGTCAACATGGCAACTGATTGTTGTCCTGTTGTGATAACAATGTGATTCGGTCTGCGGCAAACTTTCAAATAAGAACAGGGCTCTCCAAAAATGAAGGCCGATCCCAAATAAAGGAGTGTCGGTGAAGTGCTCCTTCAGACCTAACGCTGGCAAAGTAACCTTGATTCCATTCATAAATCCTGAATCGAGCTCCGCGCTTTACAAGGTGAAAACTGAGACGTTAGCAGAGATCAGACACCGAGCCGGTGCCTGATACACTTTGCAGCGTTTGACAGAATCAGGCAGAAGTCACTGTCTCCCCGTCCTTGCAGTATGTAGGTTTGTTCCACCTTATTACATTTTCAGAGGTGAGAGATTCATTTTTAGCAACATGGTGTTTCTCCGCCCAGCCGAGAGCTGTGTGGACTGGAGGAGACATCCTCTGAGATTTAGCAGATTCCTCATGATGCCCTCGTTTCTGCCCTGTCCACACCCAAGCAGCGGAGATGTTGACACACTTTCTTTTACCCCTCAGTCATCCGTGAGCAGCGCTGACGTGTGTTGGCTGAAATCTCTGACCTCGTTTTTGCTGAGGAAACGTTGTCCTGTTAGCATACATGCTGGTTGATGGACAATGATGTTAAAGATGTCGGCCATATTATCTGCCCTGACAACTCACCAGAGTTTTTGTTGCTGTTTGAATTCCTGTGTGATGTTTGTTCTTTGTTCTGGTATCATATATATATATTTATTTATTTTAACTGAGTTTAGTTTATTAGACATAATGAAACAGTATATTAAATCATAAACACCTACAGAAATGTCGAGTGACACAGCGAAGTGCAGCCCATCACATATAATGTATCAGGCTCTGTATTGAACATGATGTTCACACTGAGTAGGATATTCAGACTCATGTTTTTATTGCTGCACTGTTCCATCAAACATCCTAAATATCCATTATTTTATACACATTTCCTGAAACAAAACGTGTTTTCTTGCTTCATGTCAGAGTGGCACTGCTGAAGAAGAGTGGTGAGGAGGACTGGAGGAACAGGATCAACAAGAAACAGGAAGTGGTTAAAGTGGCGTCCACCGAGCAGCAGACTCAGCTATGGGAGTCAGAGCAGACGTACGAGAAGAAGGTCAGTCTGACGTGCACAGCAGTGTTAATCATGGAGACCTCCAATCACAATATATCATATATATATATATATTTAATATAATATAGAATAAAAATAGTAATAATAATATAGAATAAAGCAAAAAGATTCTCTTTATTATTCTCTTAGTGGGAGCTGATGTTGATATTCTGCTTACATTTCTCAAAGAAGTTGCACTTGTGGTTGTAATGGTCGAACAGCTTGACCAAAGTAGCCAGAGTAAGTGCCACATTTCACCCCCCATCCTTCATGGTTACCATGCCACCTCCAGTGCCCACTCTCTTAGCTAAGTGCTCCTTTCATTTCCTCCTTTAGTCCATCTGTTGTTTGAGCCCAGTGGTCCAGATCAGTGCATGCATCCAGCCCCCATGGGCTGTACACCAGGACGCCTATGGGCCAGTCTGCTCATGTTTGGGGAATAGATTATTTTACAACATTAGATTTGGGTAAACTCCAGGCTGAAATTCAATTGTGACTTTTTAAGCTTATTTGCCAGAAAGAAGATTGTTTAATAATCTCATGTATGTGTTTGTATGTATTTCTAACTGCAGAGAGAATCACATGTTGGAGCTCAAAGAATTCTAGTTTCAGGATTTGTACACTTTTCCCTGCAGTTCATCTACTTCACATTAGTATTCTGTTGGGCCTGCTTAAACCCTGCATGGTAATCCTCCAGGCAGTCTCACCCTTAAACCCATTACAGCAACAATGCCCCCCCCCCCTCTCCCCTCTTTTTTCTCCCTCTGACCGAGAACCTCCCCTGTGTTTAACCCCTCAGGAGGAAGGGGTGGTCGTCCAAGAGTACTCCGCTGTGTCTGTGTCTGAACAGCTGTGGGTAAGACCCGGTGTGGGACCCACACCAACCCTAAACCAATCCTCTTCGTGTGGGACCTGAGTTGTCCAATCACAGCTTTGTGTGGACTTTGTGTGATTGCTGCTCCTGAATCTGTGGGTCTGCTCTTCTGCTGATTCTGTCTTAAAGGGGCATTAAGTAATGAATTCAACGTAACTGACGGTCTAAACACAATTTGTTTTGCTTTCTGGATAAACATATTCAATTTAAACTGTTTTAAATGTTGTATACAACTCCTGGATGAACTTGTATTAGAGAGCAGGACCAGCAGCATCAGTACTTTATGTAATTATGCTATGATGGCGATACATTTTTACAGTTTCATAAAAGACTGAACACATACGAATATAGAAATGTTTCCAAGCACATCGCTGCTGCTTTTTCATTTCTATTATGTCTTCAAGCTTTAACAAAATAAACAATTTCTAAAGCCAAGAATACAGGTCAGGAAGTGCACGTTGGAACGACGGAGATAGATCCGTGTTTCACAGACAGAAAACATTCCTTTCTGCTTCATACTATTGTTTTAATTTCAGGGCGTCTCTTGTTGCTTTCTTCCTGTAAAGTATTGGATTGTTTTAACTCTTAAAGCCTCCAACGATTATTTAAATGAAAGATTCTGAGATCCCTTTCCTCGGTTGATATCAGCAGATACAAATATGTTGTGCACCACTTCTACAGTATACATTAAATCGTATAAATTATATATTACATTTCAAGATCACTTATTACTTAATGCACCTTTAAGCTTTCAGCTGTGTTTTCACTGCACCTATAATTTAATATGTGACTTTCTGTTCCTGTCTCAGCTCACAAAGTACCAGGACGCACACTCACAATCAACGGCCTTGAATGATTTTAAGTGCATTTTTATTTCAGGAAGCATCATATGTTAAGCAATCAATTCGACTTTCTTGACTTTAAATTGTACACAAAGTACAAGATCAACAAAGCTGAACGAATACATGCTGTATACAAAGTTTGGGTTGTTTTGTACATGAATCATTGTTGTTCACAGAGCTTTTAAAAGAGTGGACGCTGAGGAATAGTGAGGAGTTTAACAACAGGCGTGTTGCTTTCACACTTTCTGGCCTCCTCGCTCCTTTGCATCGCGCCCTCTTCTTCCATCATCTGCATGCTCATCGTTTTTTTCCTTCATTTTCCTCCTTTGCTTTCTTTCCTTTCACTTTTCCATCTACCTCTCCATCCTCAGGAACCTGTCTTCTCTTCCACCTTTTCTCCCACTATCTCCCTTGGTCAAAAGTGTCAGTATATTGACCATCAAATTCAGGTAAGGACATGCACCGGGGATGCTCGAAATGCACTGCATGTACCAGAGTCTTATATTTCTGCTGAGTTTGCAGCTACTGGTGTTCTGACTGCATGAGTACGACTCAGTGTACATCCATCACTCCTACAGTGGAATGAAGTAGCTTATATCAGCTAGAAAGGAAATGCATCTGGTTCGCTCGAGTGCATCGCATCTCTTTATATGTGCTCGGTTTGATACTGTGACTACATGAATAATTGCTCCTGAAGGGAAAGCGTGGAGTCACATGAAGTTATAGTGACGCTGTGTGAGATGTTATGTCCTTCTCTGACTCCACGGAAGTAGATCCAGTGGTGTCTGGAAGCTTTTTGGTTTGGCTCCATGATCTCGTTTTAAGTTTGAATGTATCTCTTACACTGTTAGTATAGCTCAGTGTGCAGAGTGTATTGCTTTGCATGCAAGACTTTAACAATCTGTTATAACTTGATAGTTCTTCTGATTGTCTCTTGTCTGTGCAGAAGACTGGAGAGGAGATTGATGCCAAAAGGTCCATTGAGGAGAGAAAACAGATGATTTCAATCCGTGAGGATGCCTGGAAGACTAAAGGCAAAGGAGCGGCCAACGACTCCACCCAGTACACCGTGGCCGCTCGCATGGTCAAGAAAGGTGAGTGCGCAATCCTGTTCTAACGCCTCCATCTTCGCTGAGGTGTGCACCGTTTCAAATGGTCAGGGTTTTCATGCACAAGTACTCCACGCCATTCTATTCAACGAAAAGCGCCGACAACATGCCCTTTCCCTACCCCTGACTCAGGGGGTAATTTGAAAACACCGCTGTAAATTGAAATATATGTTGTTAAATGTTTACCGATCAGATATTTCTGTCTTATCTGGTGTGAACTTTTTCTGTCTGTGTCCGCAGGCCTGGCAGCCTCCTCCTCCGTTATCAGTCCCATCCTGTCACCGGTGTGCACCAAACTCAAGAGCAGCATGCCGGCTGTCACCAAACCACAAGAGGGTGAGACAGATCTGCAAGTCCTGTGCCCTCACTGCCCCCTCCGCTAAACAAATCCCAGGAGTTTATCAACCAGTGTGATTCAAACCTGAAAGTTAATGAATAAAATACTTATTTTATTTATAGAAATTGAGGCCAGACCAGACATGGAATCGGATAAGAAACTTGACAAGCTGGAGAGCTTCTTGGGACGTCTAAATAGCAAAGGTATGCACTTCCCTTCACCTTCACCTCTCTAAAGAAAGAAACACAATCGACCCATGTTGTGTTTATTATTGTGTTCCAGCCTAATCTGGTTCCTCCTTTGTTTTCCTGATCAGTGGCAGATCTGCAGGAAACCACCATAACAGTTACCGAGAAGGCAGTGAAGGAAGTGATGAAGCTGGATGACGAAATCTTCTCCAAGTTCTACAGACGTGTCGCTGAATTTCCACGCATGCCCACCAGGATCGAGATCAGCGAGGACTTTGACTCCATCTTTGGTACTCAGGGTCCCAAGTAAGAAAATAATAAAGCTTCAAATGACCGCCGATGTAACGCACGCACGTCATACGCTACTCATCCACGTGCTCTTCTCACTTTCCAGGTTGACGTCGGCCATGGTGCAGCATAAACGGTCTGTGCGTCCGTCAAGGAACGTCCAGGCGTCCAGAAACCCTATGAAGATGCTGGCAGCCAGAGAGGACATCAGACACGAGTACACCGAGCAGAGGTTAAATGTGGCACAGCTGGAGAGCAAGAGGATGAAGACTGAGAAGAGTGAGAAGAGTGAGTGTAAGCAAGAGACGACGGTGTGTTTATCTACGTGTGTGTGTTTGGGGTACAGTTCAAGCATCTCTGTCATGTTGTTTGTTGTCACAAATCCCAGTGGATAATGGTGGTGCTTTGCAGCCATCTTTTCTTATTGGGTAAACAGTACTAATTGGAATGCAGCCCACTTCGGTAGCAGTGTTTACAGGAGGGGGTTTAGTTTAGTTTTTCAAGTTTAATGAAGCATCTACCTCCTCAGATCTATATATATATCTTATGAAATGTGTACTCTTTCTCATTCCAGTTACTAAATCCTCTGAGTACTCTGAGGCCGCTCTGGCGGGTCTGGCCAGTAAAGAAAACTTCAGCAACGTGAGTCTGCGCAGCGTCAACATCTCGGAGCAGATGTCCAACAACAGCGCCGTGCCGTACAAGAACCTCATGCTGATGCAGGTCAAAGGTAAAAACCTTTCTGACTGCTGAGCTGTAAGCATGAAGTTCAGACAGGGTTCAGACTGATAACAGGGAAAGATAAGTAAGATAAGACTAAACATACAGTTTAAAGGAATAGTTGATATTTTTGGAACCGTGGCCTTAGATATGAGTAAGAGTAGTTGCTTAGCAACAAGTGGAGATTCCAGGAAATTGCTGCTCCCAGCCAAGAAATACTCACAGGACACAACCGCTCATAGACTACATTACACTAAACAAAACTAAATGTACAAAGTTCATTAGTGAACTTTAGAGGTGCTGGTCGGCAGAGTTTGTTAATGTTTTAAAGTCTTTGATCTACGCACGTGTAGGAGACAAAATGATATAAGATATAAGAGTGGATCATCTCATCTGACTCTCCGTCAGAAGGCAAATAAGCACAAAATGTTCCTTTAAAAATGCTTGTTTGCCATAAACTAACTTTTTAAATATATAATATATATATTTAAATATATATATATATTTATATATATATATATATATTTTTTTTTATATATATATATATATATATATATATATATATATATATTTATATATTTATATATATATATATATATATATATATATATATATATATATATAAATATATAAATCAATCAATCAACTCATCAGATTATTAATTAAGAATATTATTTCCAGGTCGTCGTCACATTCAGACCAGATTAGTGGAGCCGAGAGCGTCGTCACTGAACAGCGGCGACTGTTTCCTGTTGGTCACTCCGGAGCACTGCATGGTCTGGATAGGAGAGTTCTCGAATGTCATCGAGAAGGCGAAGGTGAGCGCTGCACCTTTATTATTAATCTTTACACATCATTATACTCACGATACTCTAGAATCAAGTATGCTGTTGTACATTAGTGTTTGAACAAAGATGTTTTATTGATGATTCTATCTCTCATATCTTATCACTACACACACACACACACACACACACACACACACACACTGGCACATATACCCATCTGCTCCTCATCAACACACAGCTCCTCCATGTCCCAAGAGGACGTCTGTCTAGACACTTTGTAATAAACATTTGTTTTTCCTTCTCTGCGTCCTTGTTCAGTGCTGTTTACTCATTTTATTATAATTTGAATGCACAAAAAAACCACAACACGATTTAGCAAAAGTCTCTTCACAGTAACCTCACCGTGTCTTCAGCATCTCACTCAGTTGCTGTGTGTAAATGTGAAGCCGCATGTTGTAGAGGTCAGTTCCTGGATGATTCACACACAGCACTCGGAGGTCCTCGCTGTCTCTGTCTCCAAACAAAACAGATTTGTGTTTCTTGCCTGTAGGCAGCAGATATGGCAACCTTCATCCAGACGAAGAAGGACATGGGCAGCAGGGCGAACCAGGTGCAGACCATCGAGGAAGGGGTCAACCCACAGGGTCCAGATACCCAGCAGTTCTGGACGATCCTCGGAGGACAGACTGCTTACCAGCGTGAGACATGAGCGCTTAAGATTCAGATTGGACGAGAAAGTTTAGATTTTTGCTCTCAAATTTGTTTGCAGGCCGTTTGGATCGTCGTACTGCGAGTGTACAGATACGGCGTTAACACTTTCTGATGCGTGCAGACACTGATATGTCTTTCTAATTGTGCTCATAGCGGCCGGTCCACCAGAGGAGGATGAGCAGTTTGAGAATGCCATAGTGGAAACCAACTGTATCTTCAGACTGCTGGATGACAGACTGGTTCCTGATGATGACGAGTGGGGGAAGGTCCCTCGCAGCTCTCTGCTGGCGTCCAAGGAGGTCAGTGTTTTTAACCTGGATTAGATAAAGAACATGCCAATAACAATATGGGTAGTTTATCACATATTGAAGATAAAGATGAGGATGTAGGAGGGATGGATTAAGGGTCCGGAGGGAGGGATGGAGAGTGATGATGGACAGGTGTCAGCTGAAGGCACGAAGATGGGAGGGAACCTGGGGAGTCCAGACTCTGACTCTTTATGTACTCTGATCTGGATAGTGCCCCGAATGGTTCCCGTTATCAATATTTATAATATTTCAGAGGAGCCCTGTGCTTCAAGCTAGTTTTAATTTGTTGCTTAGTAACCGCAGGTGCTATGGTGAGCACGTCCTACATCCATCTGTGCACTGATGCTGCTGGAAATATTAAATGGGTTCAAGACACCAAGTGCACTGCATGCTTTGCATATTAATGATGGAACTTCTTAGTCTTTCTTTGAACTCTTTTAGCGTCTTAGTAGTTTGTTGTGATTTGTGTTTTTATGTTATATGTTGTCATGTTTAGATTGTGTTTTTATATGCAATTTGTTTCTATTTTACTAATCCTCCACATGGTATTACATACATGTAATATAGATGGGTCTTAAACTAGAAGAGACTTACATATTAATTAGCATCGTACACATGGTGACTTGTGCTTTCCTATTGTTGTTGTTGTTGTTGTTGTGCATGCTGCAGGTGTTGGTGTTTGACTTTGGCAGTGAGGTGTATGTGTGGCACGGTAAAGAGGTGACTCTGTCCCAGAGGAAAGTGGCCTTCCAGCTCGCCAAACACCTTTGGAACGGGACGTTTGACTACACCTGCTGTGACATCAACCCACTGGACCCCGGAGGCTGCAACAAACTCATACCCAGGTGGGAAACAAACACACTTTGACTTGCACACATTCCCTAAAAGCTTTTTCTAACTATAACATGACCTAAATTTTAAAAGTGAAACAATTACAAGGAACATATATTCTGCGTTGCTTTTGGCGCCCTCTATGGACAAAGGTGGTAGTGTTTTCCCGGACTGAAAACTGCATTTCACATTAGCCTCGTGTGGCAAAGATCTTGAACATTTTTAAACACAGCTCTTTGGATGCATATTGATTCAAACTGCTTGTTTGTCCCCATGCTCATAATCACAGAAAGCTTTGTGGTGCAAATACATCATAAAGATTAATCGTGACATCTTTTCTCCTTTTCTTTGTGTCTGTGTGTGCGTCCATTGGCAGGAAGGGCCAGGGCCGTCCTGATTGGGCGATATTCGGCAGGCTGACGGAGCACAACGAGACGATCTTGTTCAAGGAAAAGTTTGTAGACTGGACCGAAGCAAAGTCGCCAACACCAAAGGAAAGCTGCGAGCTCGTACCTGAGCAGAAGGTACAAAAGTCATGAGAATAATTACTGACACAGGTAACTGGCATCACAGAGTCTTCACGTGTTTCTCCATCTCCCCATCTGTTCATTCATCGGACTGTGGGAAATATAAATAATGATTATCTTTAAATTAGTCTCATAATTAACCCTGTCTGTGTTCTTTGCCCCTCTTCTCTCTCAGGAGGCCCAGGGGCGAGAGTGCAGGCCTTACGACGCCACCCTGATGCTTCCCGTCCTCGAGGAGTCCATTTCCACCATCTTGGACGGGGCAAATGTCGGACGCGGCCACGGCCCGGTGGAGACCGAGGACCACATGAGGATCCAGGAGATCAACACGGCGTCGGTGGACGTCTGGCACATCCTGGAGTTTGACTACAGCCGTCTGCCACGCCAGAGCATCGGCCAGTTCCATGAGGGAGACGCCTACGTGGTCAAGTGGAAGTACATGGTCAACACCTCAGGTTAGTCACTGTGGACTCCAACACCGGCGTTGACGAGTGGATGATATCAATTGAGCCACAAAGATGGACAACAAACAGACGTACCGAGTAAAGGAAAGGTGCAAAGAATTTAAAAATCTAACATTTGTTTGTGTTTCTAAGTTGGTCGTAGGCACAACCCTGAGGCGAGGAGTAGCGGGCCGGGAAAGGAGAAATGCTGCTACTTCTTCTGGCAGGGTCGAAACTCCACCGTCAGCGAAAAAGGAACGTCAGCGCTGATGACGGTGGAGCTGGACGAGGAAAGAGGGGCGCAGGTACAGCAGACAAATGATCAAAACAGAAACTAAATCTAACAGAAAGTAAAAAGTAGATGATTCAATATCGAGTGAAAACATCTCATTTATTATATCAATGAAAGATATTCAGATTCCTTCTCGTCATGTCGTCATTAAAGTAGTGTTTGGTTTGCATTAGTGTCATGACTGGTTTCCTGGGTCTGTGTTACAGGTTCAGGTGCAGCAAGGAAAGGAGCCTCCATGTTTCCTGCAATGCTTCAACGGAGGGATGATCATTCACTCTGGGAAGAGGGAGGAGGAGGAGGAGAACACTCAGAGTAAACATTTTACAGAATCATTTGATGTATTGTATTCCAACAGTACTTAATGTTTCCTGTATTTTAAAAGCAGTCTGTGGTTATTACTGACTCCCCAGATTTCAGCTGATCTGGAACAAGCCTGAAACACAAGTGCCTTCACAATGAAAAATTGCTCTTTTAATAAAATGCATCTTTGACAATAAGTAAATGTGCATGGTAAAGGGAGTTTTGATAAAGATAAACCAATAAACAAAAATAGTGTTTTTGTTGCCACAAATAGTACTAGACAGCAAAGACGTAATTAAAGGGCTTAAAGACCAGAGCTGCTGACTGTCTGACGCTATCGGCTGAACTCAGGTCTGCATCAAGTCAAGGAGGGATCACAATGTCCTGAGACATTTAAGGGCCTCTCTTAAGCCCTAGAAAAAGGGGCGTCGTCCCACCGTGATTGGCCAAGAGGTGAAATGCACCAAGCTGCTCTCAATTCTTAATTAGGAGCCAACAGGTGATCTGAATAACCTCCAAGTACCAAAGAATGCTGGTGTGACTTTTTATATATATTGTTTTCTTCCCCAATACTCCCAATACTTCTGTACTGTTCTATTGTAATGCTGAATGCATTGTAATGTAAAATGTAACTCCAAATTTAAAATGTATAATTATTTTTGCCTTATCTTGATCTTGGACAGTTAATAGACGTTTAATATGATTTCCAAAAGGAATTCGTCGTCATTTAAATACACATTTAAATACACATTTAAATACACATTTAAATTACATCATTTTGTATTATTATGAGGTATCTTTTTGTATTTACCTACACTTATACTTGTTAGTTTTACGTATAATATATATATATATATATATATATTATAATATATATTGTATATATATATATATATATATTATTATATATATATATTATATATATATATATATATATATATTAATATATATATATATATTATAATATATATATTATATATATATATATATATATATATATATAATTATTATATATATATATATTATATATATACTATATTATAATATATATATACATATATTAATATCTATATATATCATATTATATATATATATTATAATATAGTAATCTATATATATATTATATATATATATATATATCCTATCTCTATATATATCTCTTTCTATCAGATACTCTATATATACACAATCATTAATATATAATCTCTTATTATACTCCTCTATCTCTCCTACTTTCATCCTTATATATATATATATATCTATTATATACTCATCTATTATAATACTATATATTCTCTATCTCTCTCTCATCTCTTTATATATATATATATTATATATAATAATATAATAATACAATAATACTGTAGACAATATAAATTAAACCCTTTGTACCACTCGTCTGTGTCCAGGTGAGTGGCGTCGGTACTGTGTGCGGGGCGAGGTGCCGGTGGAGGGCCACCTGCTGGAGGTGGCGTGTCACTGCAGCAGTCTGCGCTCCAGAGCCTCCATGATCCTGCTGAACATCAACAAGGCCATCATCTACCTGTGGCACGGCTGCAAGACGCAGCTACACACTCGCAGTGTGGGGAAAACGGCCGCACTCAAGATCAAAGAACAGTAAGTTTTCATAAATAAACTTTGGGAAATGTCCTGGTTGACTGGAGTTATTCATTGAAACGTCTAAAACTATGTCCAGACGTTTCTTTGTCTGTGTCGGCTCAGTCTGGTCAGTGGTGTGTTGCCATGAAACATCAATACATATTCCTGTGCATGGGTTGAGTTCTGCTTCTCCTGTTTCTCTCAGGTGTCCTCTGGAGGCGGGTCTCCACAGCAGCAGTAAGGTGACCATCCATGAGTGTGACGAGGGAGTGGAGCCTCCGGGCTTCTGGGAGGCTCTGGGGAGGAAAGACAGGAAGGCCTACGACTGTATGCTCCAAGGTACAGTCTGTGCCCACCTACTCATAATGATGTCCACAAGGTTTACTCTCACCGGAGACACAGATAGGACAATTCTTTTTGACAGAGATTAAAAGGGATCAAACATTTTGGCATCTAAATTGGCCAAATAAAGTTAGGATGGTCGTACTTCAACTCTTCAACTCTTTCAATTATTTATCTAGTTGCTTGTTGGTTTCTTTTCAGATCCAGGTAAATTTAACTTCACCCCACGGCTCTTCCAGCTGGGCAGCACATCTGGAGACTTTGTGGCGAACGAGTTCTTCCACCAGTCCAGAGCTCCAGACCTGGTCAGCTCACTGCCCTTCCTGCAGGAAGACCTGTACAACGCGCCGCAACAACCTGGTGAGGCCTGCACACAAACCTCTCGAGTGCCTGCTGTCTGCACGGCACAGACCTTCAACCTTCACAGCTTTCTTTGTATTCCCCGACAGCGCTGTTCCTGGTGGATAACTTCCACGAGGTTTACCTGTGGCAGGGCTGGTGGCCTCAGGACAGCGAGAGCACCGGCTCGGCTCGGTTCCGCTGGGACGCAGACAGAAAGTGTGCAATGGAGACCGTGCTGCAGTACTGCAAAGGTAGGAAGGGGGGGGCAGGCAATGCAGAAATGCTCCAGTGATTGGTGTTTTGGGAGGTGAAACTGATGGCCGGTACGCCATGAAGTAGTGAATGAAAAGAGAGTAAAAATAAAAACATAAATAAATACAACATGATATAGAAAAGGAGAAAGTAAGAAATAAACTCACACTTCACTAAATCCGGCTATAAAGGAGTGTTTTAATCTTTCCTTTAAAGATATCCACACTCTGCCAAACGCAAGTCCATAACCCTCATATTCAAACACAACTATTAATCTGTAGCTGGAGACATTAAGAACGTTTTGTAAGATGTAAACATCTTGCATCTTTCATTTTAATCAAACGAGCTGAAATTTACACGGAACTATGCGACGACTTTCACCTGCAGAGAAGCACGAGAAGAAGCCTCAGAAGTCGTATCTGATCCACGCCGGGCTGGAGCCGCTCACCTTCACCAACATGTTCCCCAGCTGGGAGCACAGAGAGGACGTGGCTGAGATCACAGAGAGGGTAACACACACACACACACACACACACGCGCACACACACACACACACACACACACACACACACACACACACACACACACACACACACACACACACACACACACACACACACACACACACACACACACACACACACACACACACACACGTGGAATTACAGAAGCTGCTCTTCACCTTCTCTTCCTCCTGCACTTCTCTTTTCTAAAATACAAGACTTATACAACACTGTATATATATAGATATATCTATATATCTATATATCTGTATATATATCTATAGATATATAGATATATATCTATATATAGATATATAGAGTACAGACACACACAACCCAAGCATCTTTCGTCTCCTCAACATTTCCCACACACACTAATGGACTAAAGGACTTGATACAGTGTCCTCTGCTCTGGCTGCAGGAGGCGGAGGTGTGCAACCAGATCATCCTGGTGGAGGACGTGTTGGCCCGGCTGTGTCAGAACACCTTCCCTCTGGCTCAGCTGCAGGCCCGGCCGCTCCCAGAGGGAGTGGACCCGCTCCGCCTGGAGATCTACCTGTCCGACCAGGACTTTGAGGTCAGCTGCAGCACAAAACCTGATTCTTGTATTTATTATGTTTGTAATGTTGGAGGCGGGGTTGAAAATAAGCATCTTTGTTTAGAGAGCATATGTTCCTCCTTTGATGAGACCTTTTAGGAAATGTTGGTCATTTGAAGAGGCACATGCATAAAACTGAGCTCCTCATCACAGGAAGATATTTGATACTTATTTTAAATTGGCAACTTATTTAAATAAGTGTGAGTGTGAGGATTCCACTGTAGGACATTTAAAACGCTTCTGTTCTAACACTTGGTGACGGTTTATTCCTCACTGCAGTCTTGATGTATCCAAAGCAGTAAACAGCAGAATCTGATTCTTCAATTTGAAATTCATCAAAGTTTATATGTAAAATATTCAAAGATGGACTTTTCCCTCTACATCTCCAACTCCTCGTTCATCACATCCATCCTAACTCCATCTAACTCTCACTTTACAGACCAAGTTGTAGGTGGATTCAGGTAAGAAGAGCAATTTGTGTGATTCATCAGCGTTCAGGCGACCTGTCCTCTCCAGCACGTCAGCTCCGTCTCTTTCTTTCTCTCTGTGCTTTGAAAACTGTTTCACTCCCGAGTGTGTCGGCGGGTTGAGGAGGAAGGTTTTGCACTTGGCTGCACGATTACGTCTGAGAAGATCCTCCTGATTACTGTTGGACTTCACAGTCCTTTACGTCAGCTGCAGTCACAAAGGATTTAGCCAACAAATATAAAATGAGGACGATAAAGATAAATACTAAGAATGATGGAAATAAAATCTCTGTGGGTCAAAATTCCAAATGTTTTTATACAATTGTGTTAATGTATATTATGTATTAAGTCGTACTTTCAAATTAGTAAGTACATTTTTCACATAGTGACTCATAGACCTGAAAATATTAATCCATAAGCAATAATTAATAATTAGTTAAAGTTTCTCTAATGTGAGGATTTGATGCTTTTCTCTGTTTTGTATTTTTAAATGATATATTTTGGGGTTTTCGACAGATGTTCAGATATTTTAAGATTTCACTTTGGGCTCCGGGAAATGAATAATAAAGACTTAACACTAAATGATCATGTGATCAGTAGATAGTTGCAGCTGTAAAAAGCCAAAAATGTGTCCTTATTACATCATTTTCATAAATTTCACCAGAAGTTTTATCTGTAAAATGTCTTCATTTGTATCTGTTATTCAAGCATCCAGATAACGTTGATGATAAACTTGGATTCAGAAGTTTTAAAAACACATTTCTTTACTATGAAGGATGTAAATGAGGAGTTTAAACACTTTACATGTGATGATTTAATTGTGCAGCCATTGTTCCTCTCCAATACCTTCGACTACGCCACACTGTACACTTCTCTGCTCCTCCTCTTCTCTTCTCACACACACACACACACACACACACACACACACACACACACACACACACACACACACACACTTTCCACCTGAGACTCTTTTCCTCTTCGTTCAAACAGATGCACTTATGATTCACCATCAGCGACACTGCAGCCTGCCTCACTGTCTGTCTGTGGAGCACAACATGGAGGCATGAAAACACTGACACGACTAAACTGTCCTCGTAATAAGATACATTATTAACATAACACCAGTGTGTGAGTAAACATGTACGTCAGCACAAATATGTACCAAATACGTCCAAAACATACAAGATATTGCTTTATTTTCTGTTTAATGCACTTCAATATGAATAATAGCAATTTTAGAACTGACGTCTAACTGTGACAGAAGCAAGAAATCATTTCACTCATTATAATCAACATTCAGACATGTTTTAAAACGGCAGTTTAGAATAAAATCCTCACTTGAAAGAAGTGAACCGGATTTACTTTCTTTAGTAGCTGCGGTGACATTTGGTTGACTGCTCCACAGCTATTATGAGTTCCAGGAAAAACACCAATACTTTCCTTTAAAGCAGTATTTCAACTTTCCTTCCTGATTGATTTACTGCATGCGTCTCTTTCCTTTTGCAGAAAGCGTTGGAGATGAACAGAGAGGAATATGAAGGTTTACCAGGGTGGAAGCAAGTGAACTTAAAGAAGGCCAGAGGACTGTTTTAAAGATGGAGACGCAGGAAACGTCACAGACACCTGTTTTGGTTGGCAACACGTGAGGACATGTGGGTAGAAAGTATGGGAATCTGAAGAAGGATGAGACTGGAGATGCACTCGCCTTGCTTATAGTCATGTGTTCATTACGTAACTAAATGAAATTCAAACGTACAAAATAAACCGTGCTTTGGTTCATACGTGGTGTTCGTCACCACTCGTGGACTGTGAAGATGTGCACACTAGGACGCTTGGTGTGAGAGTGCCATGCTATGGTTGTGTATGTACGTGCGTGTGCGATTGTATATAATGTTTGTGTGTAATGTTTGTGTAAATGTGTGTGTATCTATGTAAAAAAAACAAATCCCGTCACGTCAGATGTTGTGAGGAAAGTCAGGGTTTTTTTGTCTACAGTGTCTGGATGCCGTCGGGCCACGTAGGGAACTCGTGTTGCTCCATTGTGTTGAACTGCTGAAGTGACCGAGATGGAAGAGTTGTAATAAAAAAAAAAAAAAGGTTTGACTTGTACGAGGAAGAGAAACAGCAGCTCTGAATGTATAGTGCCTTGCTTTTTGTGTACAGTTTATATACAGAAATTCTAGTCTGCATTTTTAAAGACTTTCTTTGTGATATAAGACAGTGAAATAAATCACAATAATGCTCAACTCAAACCGTCATTCTGCGTCTCTGGCTTCTTACACTACTTTTCATGTTCTGTTCTAAAGTACTAGAAAACAACAGCAGTGCAAATAGTAAATGGATGCTTTTATATAGCTCTGTACGATCACTCACACACACACTCACGTTGGCCATCGGGAGCAATTTGGGGTTCAGTATCTTGCCCAAGGACACTACAACATGCTGACTGCAGGACTGGAGATCGAAACCACCAACCCTCCAACCGGTGGACGACCACTCTACCCCCTGAGCCACAAAGTAAATAAGTATATTTACTCAAGTACTCTACTGTACTTAAGTGCAATTTTAAAATACTTGTATCTGAGTATTTCTATTTTATACTTTAATCTTCAACGTCACAACATTTCAGAGGCAAGTATTGTACTTTTGCAGATTCAGATTAATACAAAATATAAATTAATTGGTTATGCATTACTATAGGTTTTAATGTAATGCTAAATAATTAGCATTAGCACCTTTACCAGCCATAACATTAAAGAGATGAACACATTAACGCATCAATACTTATATTTCAATAATATGTATTATTCTGAAATGTTTTGCATTATAAGTACTTTACTACACAACTGAAAACCTAATAATTTCCTAAATCGTCTCGTTCCATGGAGAGTGCCGTTTGTCTCCTAAACAGGGTTTCAGGAGCACAAAATAAATGACACTGTTGCTGGTCTGAAGGAACGAGTATCCCAACATAACTTCTGCTCTGAAAACTTCTCCATATTCACCAACGTTTCTTCTGCTCGCTTTGATTCTGAGGGACTGACCTCAGATCAGGATCACATAGGAGGTATTTTAATGCAACATTAAACTGTTTGTTTGGTCAATTATTCACGAGCGTTAGTGTTCAGCAGAAGGTCCAAAGTCTAACGTATATTTATAGAACAGTGTGTTACTCAAACATTAACTGACTGTTATAGCAGAATAAAGAAAACACAACAGTGAACCAAGTATTGGACCATTCCTTAAACTGAAGGGAAGTCAAGTGAGGATGGAGTGTGTGGGATTGACTCATAATAAACTGCAACGGTCATGGCATCGGTGTGTTTTTAAAAACGTTTGGACGATGGATCTGTGTGGCACAGAGGAAGAAGACACCAGGCTGTGGATACACAGACAACACAAAGCTTAGCATTGTCTCAGGAGCCTGTCGTTAGTCACTTTTGCCACAAGATGGCAATGTGAGCCCCAACAACCAAGAACGTTAGGATCTCCAAAAATACAAGTTTTATGTAGATCACTTAAATTATTTACATGCTTCATGTCTGTGGAATTTGACCTACACTACGTCCATAACCTCGACTTATAATGTACTTATAATGTACACACACACACACACACACACCAGAGTCAATGCATGCCCTTTAACTTAGTAGTAATTAGTAGAACATTTATTTTGTATTGAAAATTCTAACTCTAAAATAATAAACTGAAATGATAGTTAGGTACTCTACTGCAGCGGTCTCCAACCTTTTTTGCTCCACGGACCGGTTTCATGTCAGACAATATCTTCATGGACCGGCCTTCAAAATGTTGGAGGATAAATATGACGAAATAAAATGATACGACCGGGATACAAACAAATATAAAGTGCATAAAAAAACTCACTATTACGCTGAGTTAGTGGGAGCCCTGAGCTTGTGTCTCTGCAACGAGCCGGTCCAATATATTGGGATAAATTCTTCACCAATAGTAAAAGGTTTCTTCTCTTAGCGACACGGTTAGTCACTAACTATGACGCTCTCAGTGCACTCGCATGTGTTGATGTGGTGACCATCAGTAATTGTTTATGTCCTTCTTGTTCATGTTTTTTTCTTTCAAACAACTCCAAGGGCTTGTCTTTCAATGGCGGGTGCTTGGTCTCCATGTGCCGAAGCTGTTATAAAGGCTTCGTTGCCTCATGTGCGAGCCTGTGTATTATGCAGAGCGGTGCATGAGAATCACCTGTAGCTGTAAACAGGTATTTTAAGTAGGACTCCTGATATTGTCTTTTTAATGCAGCTTTCTTTTTCTTGGAAGTCGTAGGTGGTTCTGGTGGTTCTTCTTCTGGTGGTGGTGGTTCTTCTTCTTCTTCTTCTTCTTCTTCTTCTTCTTCTTCTTCTTCTTCTTCTTCTTCTTCTTCTTCTTCTTCTTCTTCTTCTTCTTCTTCTTCTTCTTCTTCATCATCATCATCATCGGGTCTTTTCCCTTTGCTCTTTAAAGACGTTTGTTTTCCACTCATTGTTGCTTGTGGGCTTAATGTTTGAAGTAAAGTATCACGTGACTGAGACGAGCGTCTTGACCTGTGGTCTTGACATGTGCCAAGAGCTACAGACGCACAGACGGGTGTATCCGGTGATATTTCAAAATAAAACATCTTTCAAATAAAATGCTTTTTTATTCATTCTTTCTGTGCGGCCCGGTACCGGTTGATAGCTGTATCAAGAGAAAAGTAACCTCGGTGTCTCGTTGATACTCTTAAACTCGTAGAGGCTACACAAAGTCGCTGTGAACAGCTGCTGTTCTGTCAATAGTAAATCACACTTCCAGTCTGTGCTTCAAAAATAAAGCTTTCGTCCGATCAGCTGTTGTGAGGCTTTTTATTGTGAAGCAGCTTCCTGTTGCCTTGGTTACTGACATTAGCGAGACTAGTTTTAAAAGGAGTTCAGTAGAGCTAGTAAGACGAAGAGGTGCAACTCCGTTTTCTTCAACCGTCATTACAGAGAAAGTAAGCGACGTTTCTACCGTTCCGTTCCTGCGCCGGTAACGTACTGTTTAACGTACTGTTTAACGTACTGTTTAACGGTAACGTACTGTTTGTTGCACACTAGCACGAGAGATAACGGCTACACACGGAACATAACGCACGCATACGGAGCGTTGCATTTAATACAGTTTTTAGGAACTGTTTACACATATTCTCAGAACTGTACACAAATGTCCTGAAAATAACCCTAACCCAAAAATGAAACTGCAAAATAATGCTCTGTCTTCTCAAAATGGTAGTTTGTGTTCAAGTGAAACACACACACCGTCACATGTAGATGAGTGAATCAATGAGTAGGCATTATAAACTGGTCAACATGTCTTTTATTTTAATACCAATATCTTGTTAAGATAAGATAGCCTAACACTTCTCCCTCAGCCAGTTGCTGAGACAAAGTAGCTTGTTTACATTCTCAGATGTCATGGCTGCTCTCTTCTTTTGCACTACGTTACGCTATCTGTAAAACCTCCGTTCGTCTGATACATTTTGTATAAGTAAGTGATACGACATCAATAGGTTAGGCATGCGTATCTGTATACGTTCACTTTTCCGATCTGATGAAACGTTAGACGTATTTGGACTCTGACAAATTTTCGTATGCGCCGGCACACGTTTCTGTCATACGGAGATGTGTGACAGGGCCTTTAATCTGTCAGAGGTAGATTTACTAATTCTGCTTCTGAATGCCTGATCGAGAGTGCTTTGACGAGGCTGGTCGCTCACTTTGGTGCTAGCTAGCTCCGAGCTAACTGCTAAGTGCTTTCCTCTGAGATGATATGTCAGGCTAGAAGTACTGCGATGATACGAAAATTATTTTCTGCAGTAATTGCACAGAACGGTGCTCCTATCTACAGTTCCATCCGGGCGTTTTTTTAAATGTAAGCTGTCCATTCATTGGGCCAAGTAGCGTTTTCTCAAGCTTTTGGGTCAGGCATAAATCTCAGGGCTCGTGAGATGATTAATGAGGTAAAGAAGAAAGCTTTTTATATGTTCCAGAAGAGATGTTAATGATGTGAATGACCATTTTATTTGTTATTTTATTAAACAGGGTGCAACACAAACATTATAACGTATGTATCTGCCATGTCAAAGTCTCTTGAAATAATGTGAGTGACCATTTTATTTGTTCATCTTGTGAATAAAAGAACAGAAGAGATGTCCGCCCAAGTCAGACTGAGGCTGCTGCCGAGAGCCAGGTGCATGTTTGATGAGCCCGTTCAGGTGAAGGTGGACGGACTGAGGTCGGGACATGTGGTCACCATAAGAGCCAGATCGACTGACGAGAAGGGGGTGGTGTTCAGCTCCTCGGCCTCCTACAAAGCTGATGAGAGCGGAGAGATCGACCTGGAGAGAGACCCCTCCCTCAGCGGGTCTTACGTCGGGGTTGAACCCATGGGTCTGCTGTGGTCGATGAGGGCAGACACTTTGCACAAAAGGTTTAGAAAAAACAATTTAATAAACCCACACGTGGTGAAGTTCTCTGTGCACGACGACGAGGAGGAGGGGAAGGGCAGGATGCTGGCAGAGGTAACCAATGAGAGGCTTCTGCTTGGAGAGGGGGTCAACCGGCGCCCTGTGAAGGAAGGGAATATAAGAGGTGTCCTGTTCACTCCTCCAGGTTAGTCTATGTCTCTGTCATGCTTCGCATTGTACAATTAGTAAAGTTAAAATAAAAATACTGGTATTATTTTATCATGATTATCAACCAACAACACTGTAAACACCATAGACTGTATATAAGAAGTGGACGTAGTCACCCTGACGTCACCGTTTCGAAACATCGAGTTTAGCATCTCGGTTTTTCAGAAACCAGAAGTGACACGAGAGGGTGGAGTAAAGTACAACCTAGTGCTGAACAAGACATTATTAGGCAACCAAAATGTTACAACTTTCATGAACTGAAAACACACTATGAAAGGGTTAAAGTTGAAAGACAAAAACACGTGAGCAGAGCAGAGCCTGAGACTCCCAGTTCTTGAAGCTGTAGTTATTATTCTTACTTTTTGCTGTATGATGATTTACTTTAATTTCCATAATTTAGATGCCATAAAAATGTATGCCATTATGTGTTCTCATGTCTTTTGATCCAGGTGAAGGTCCGTTCCCTGCTGTGTTGGATCTGCACACTTTTGGGGGAGGATTGTCAGAGAAAAGGGCCTCTCTGCTGGCCAGCCATGGATTTGTGGTTCTGACCGTAGCACTGTACGGCCATGATGACATGGTGAAGAACATCAAAGAGGTCCATCTGGATTATTTCGAAGAAGCAATAGAGTTTTTAAAGAAACAAGATAAGGTGAGTTGTTTGAACAGTGCAGTCCGAATATCTGAGAATTGTGTTGTTTTTTTTTGGGACACATTTTCGAGTTTGTCTTTCTGCCACAGTGTTATTATTATATCATCACTGGAATGCTAAAGTTTGAAACATTTCAAGCGCTGTTCTCTTGGCTAAAATGTTTTTGTCCATGCAAGTTATTTTACAAAAGAGCCAATCTGTGTGGCATCAAAAGAAATGTTAAAAAGCAGCTAATAGTTTGCATGTGTTTCCACAGGTGGGCAGTAAAGTCGGTGTGATATCCATTTCAAAAAGTGCAGATATTGCACTATCAATGGCCTCGTACCTGCCAGATGTTGAGGTCACAGTGTGGATTAATGGCTGCTCTGCCAATACATGGTTGCCCCTCTACTATAAGAAGAGCCTGATCCTCCCTCCATTAATGATCGACATCAGCAAGGTGATTCTCACAGAGTCAGGGGCCGTTAATGGCAAGTATGCTATGCATAATCCGCTGGCAGAGGAGAACAAGGCCACCCTGGTCCCCATTGAACAAGCCAAAGGACGTTTCCTGTTCATGGCTTCAGAGGACGACCTCAACTGGGACAGCAAAGCTTACATGGAGCAGATGGTGGAGAGACTGCAGCGTCATGGGAAGGACAACTTTGAGAGTGTGTGTTACCCCGGAGCGGGACATTATCTAGAGCCGCCTTATGGACCCTACTGCCACTCCAGTTTTCATGCGGTAGCGGGCAAACCAGTCCTGTGGGGGGGTGAGCCCAGGTCCCACGCAGAAGCTGAAGTCCACATGTGGAAGAAAATCCAGGAGTTCCTCAGAACTCACCTGAGCTGTGATGATACACCGACTAAAGCCAAATTATAGATACAAATGAATATCATGAAGACATAATAAAGCAGGGGTAGCCAACCCGCGGCTCTCGAGCCGCATGCGGCTCTTCAGTTCATATCGAATTTTATTTGTGAGTGTGTGTGTGTGTGTGTGTGTGTGTGTGTGTGTGTGCGCTGTCAGTATGAGAGCATGACAGTGCGTTTAATTTTGATGTGGCCCAAGAGCCAATCACAAAAATGCCTGTGATGCAGTGAACCAATCACCTTCGAGGGGGGAAAAACCTATCGTAGAGTAAACACTATCTGACCATCTGAGTTCGATCCTAAAATTGCGGGGAAAAATGCACAGCTAAGCGAAAATATGAAGTCCAACATAAGATGTTTTATGAGAGTGGGAGAGTTCATATTCATATAAAAATGCTGCCTGACCTAGTGCAAAGTGTATTTGGGTTTGTTAACAAACTGCAACTGTTTAAGACACTTCTTCAAAAGGGAGAATTAGCCCATTTTCCCTCTCTGCTAAAAGCAAGCGGACAAGCCGAAATGCAACATTGGTTGAAACCCTGCACGAAAACTTTGCGACCCGGTTCCATGATCTACAGCTGAAAAGGTCACAGATTACGTTCCTCGTCGACCCTTTTAATGCTGAGACGGACTGTTTGAAAGCCCCGCTAGTCCATACCTGTCAACATTGGAATTTCAAAATAAGGGAATTTCTTTTGCCGGACTCCGCCCGGCTCTCCAACAGCTCTCAGCCACCAATGTAAACATAAACACATAAGGGACATTCAGGAAATACATGTTTATTTAAAGTATGTATTACTTCTACAGACACGTTTATAAGATTTATGTATTTTATTTGATGAGTTATTATCATCAATTTATTTGATGATGGATGAGTTGTGTGGCTTGTGTTTCCCCCGACGAGGACTTCCTTGCGATGGCAGAGTCTGGAAACATGTCCGCTACACTGCGACTGAAATCACCACAGAAGCTGAAGGCTACATTATTTTTGGCACAAAGCATCGACATCTTTCCCTCAGCTTTGGTCACTTGGTTTGCCTCAAACAGTTCTTATCACACATGAAGTCATTGACAGTGGATGTTTGTGTGCCTCTTGGCGTGCTTGTGCTTGGACGATTGTTCATGCTGGTGAACATCTCTTATTCCGCTGTGTGCGATGCTAACATCTGAGCGGCACACTTTACAAAAAGCACGAGTTTGCCCGACTCTGCTTTTAATAAATACGGGAAGGTCTCCTCTCATTTGTCAGGTACTTGCATAAAGTTTTAACTTGTTTGGCAGGTACAACTGCGTCTCCATCTATCTCCCGTTCACTGTGACTCTCATCATATGTTTTCGTCTTATTCTTCTGTGTGTTTACTGGCGGATAACGTTTTTCAGCTAAAGTTAAACATAATACTGCCACCTTCTCTACCGGAGGACACTTTACACTTTTTTTAATTAGGCCTATTTTTTTTTCTGAAAGGTTAAAAATACGGGATAATTACGGGAAAATATTTAAACGGGAGAAAATCGGGATAGAAGTAAAAATACGGGATAATCCCGGGAAAAACGGGAGGGTTGACAGGTATGCGCTAGTCACGGACGAGGCGGTGGTCCAGTTGGAGATGATTGAACTTTCTGAGGAAGACCGACTGAAACCTGTTCTGAGGGAAGGGACCCTTGAGTTCTGGAAAACTGTGCCAATGGAAAAAATATCCCAATGTCAAACGGGCTGCAGCTCAAGCTACTATCAATGTTTGGGTCAACAGTACGTCTGTGAGTCGGTGTTATCTACCCTGAAACACGTGAAATCAAAGTATCGATCTGATCTGTTCGAGTGACCACAAGCGGAATACAAGCCAGATTTGAGGAGGATTGTTCAAGGCAAGGAATGTCAGAAGTCCCACTAATTTAAAGAAGCAACATGCGTAGGAAGATAAAAAAACGTTTTCACATTTTTTTTACTGAGAGTTTGTGTGCGAGAGTGCACACAATGTTCATTATTGATAATAACTGGCCTCTGAATACTGGTAGGAGAGGTTTAATTCAATTTCTGTCAATATTATGGTGTGTGACATTTACAATAAGTCTGTCTGAGCAGAGTGTGTGTGTGTGTCCTTGGGAGGGAGGGTCTTTGAGTGTGTGTGTGTAAAGTTTTAGATTTGAATTTAGTCTGTGTGAGAGAGAGAGGGGAGGAAGAGAGTGAGGGAGCACAGTGAAAGGCTGAGAACAAATGCGAGAAGGGGGGGGGGTGCGCATCTGTGACTGTGTGTATGATGTGCAGTAACATAGTAACATTTTTGGCTCTTAACCTCTGACTGGTTGGCCACCCCTGTACTAAAGGATAAACCACCAGCTGGTTAACGGAGAATAATTGTATAAGAATGTTTTGTAATGAAGTAAATGTTTTTAACTAGGGCTGTCAAATTCACGCGTTAATTTCGATTAATTAATCACAGAAAAAGCACGGAGCTCTGACAGCATATCTCTAACTTTATTTCTTCCCACCATATTCTTCTTGTGTCTATCCCAAATGGGTGAATCCTCTTCCCCTCCCCTTCTCTACTCCCTGTATTTGTGGGCCAAATGTGGCAATCTTCCACCCCTTCCAGAATGTATTCTTTTAACAAATGCTGCTTGCGTGGCCAAAGCCTGATTAAACTTATTCCTTCTGACACAGAATCCATTGTCAACCAACAACACTGTTAATACCATAGACTGTATATAAGAAGTAGACGTAATCACCCTGGCGTCACCCATTGGTTTGTTGACTATCTCTTTATCTCTGGTGAGAGAAAAGCGAGCCAATGATTGATCTCAACATGGTGTGTGTGTTAGGGTCACAAAATGGTAAACATCCAAGTCTCACTCACTCACTCACTCACTCACTCACTCACTCACTCACTCACTCACTCACTCACTCACTCACACACACACACACACGGAATATAACGTTCTGTGCTGATTCGAACAAATGATTTACAGGATTAGTCAAGAGTGAAGCACCTATAAACCTACATTTATTGCTTTTCATTTTCTACGATTGCTTTCACTGGAGGTAAGTAACATTTCTGCTTCTCTGACTTTTCCTCTGCACTTCCTTACAGGAAAGCACAGATAAAACAAGACACTATCGTCTACAAACAAACTCTTCTATCAACAGTGTGAGAAATTAGCCTCTTCGGTTGTTTTTCATATTGTATAGATGAAGAAGGTCAGAAGGACTCATTTTGACTCCTTTTTGTATTTACTAATTTGCACTATTCCTAGCTCTCTTCTGATTTGTGGCTCCAAAGATCTCTCTTACCTTGTCAAATTCTGTCAAAGGGAATACATACACTCGTATTTGTGTGAATCAGGGAGAACAATACTTTGTTTTGTCATTGTAATTGTGTGTTCAAGAGGAACATTAGCGAACTAGTCATGTTATTTTATTTCATCAATTGGTTTGGGAGATGGTAGAGTTGTTGTAGAAAAGACATTGGGAGACACTAAGACAAACAGGGTGCAACACAAACATTATAACGTATGTATCTGCCATGTCAAAGTCTCTTGAAATAATGTGAGTGACCATTTTATTTGTTCATCTTGTGAATAAAAGAACAGAAGAGATGTCCGCCCAAGTCAGACTGAGGCTGCTGCCGAGAGCCAGGTGCATGTTTGATGAGCCCGTTCAGGTGAAGGTGGACGGACTGAGGTCGGGACATGTGGTCACCATGAGAGCCAGATCAACTGACGAGAAGGGGGTGGTGTTCAGCTCCTCGGCCTCCTACAAAGCTGATGAGAGCGGAGAGATCGACCTGGAGAGAGACCCCTCCCTCAGCGGGTCTTACTTCGGGGTTGAACCCATGGGTCTGCTGTGGTCGATGAGGGCAGACACTTTGCACAAAAGGTTTATAAAAAACAATTTAATAAACCCACACGTGGTGAAGTTCTCTGTGCAGGACGAGGAGGAGGGGAAGGGCAGGATGCTGGCAGAGGTAACCAATGAGAGGCTTCTGCTTGGAGAGGGGGTCAACCGGCGGCCCGTGAAAGAAGGGAATATACGAGGTGTCCTGTTCACTCCCCCAGGTTAGTCTATGTATCTGTCACGCTTTCGCATCGTACAATTAGTAAAGTTAAAATAAAAATGCTGGTATTATTTTATCTTGATTATTCTTATTCTGCCTATTTCCTGGTTTGCACTGTGCCTGTGTGTTGTATACAGTCAGCTGTAGTTGGAGTTTTTAAGCAATGCCACATGTCGTTAGAAAGCTTCGAATCTCGTCGATTTAGTGAGACAAACTGTTTTGAGTTAAAAATGACAATAGCAAGTACAGTAGGCATCTCACACAAGCAAGCAAACTCACAATCAAACCCATAACTTTGAGCCAACTCACCTAAAAGTCTCTTCATTGTCCTGTAGTCAGTAATAAACAAAACACTTCCTGGTTCATTGTAGAGTTTCACACGATCGTTTCCAGTAAAAAATATATCTTGAACATAGTCA
This sequence comes from Cottoperca gobio, assembly GCF_900634415.1. NCBI lineage: Eukaryota > Metazoa > Chordata > Actinopteri > Perciformes > Bovichtidae > Cottoperca > Cottoperca gobio. The sequence continues at coordinate 3,865,062 of NC_041371.1, read as the reverse complement.
CATTGCTAAAAGCCCATGAACAGCTGTTGCAATATTTGATTGATCGTTCGATTGACACTTCATTTGAGCCAATCGGAGATTCCATTCGATTTCTACAGCCATCAAAGCCAATCAGTGTCAACTTGATAAGGAAGTTCCAGCCCTCTTCTTGTTTACGGAAGGAGTCCAGCTGCAGACCAGACTCCTGTGGGACTTGAATATCGTGTAGCCAATGAACTGCTCGACCTTTAGACATGTGACACTCTTGGTTTTATTTTTATTTATTTTTCATAATTTTATTACAAAATACAAAGAAAACAAAAATATATTACAAAATAATGTGTTTGTACTTCCCTTACTTTGTGTCATTACTACTGACAAGGATAATTGGGTATATAATTGTTATTTATAGTAAAAGGTCAATAGTTTATGAGCAGAATGCGCAGTCGGGAACACAGCGGTTTATTTCTGCATCCGAGTCTCCCACAGGCAGCTCGGCTTAGAACGCTCTCACTGCATCATTCATGTCTGTGATCACACGGCCATGAAGCTGCAGGTTTGACAGTGAGATGCTTCGTTATGTCGCACAAACAGTCCATCTCACATCGTCCCAGAGATCCGTGCTGTGTTTCCCTTTGCCTTCCAAAAACTGGCAGATTTCCTCACGCATCTCGAAAAATCTATTCAGCACTTTCCCTCGACTCAGCCATCGCACCGCCATGTTCAGAAAGTACTTAAATTGACTCTTATAAAGTTTCCTGTCCGTGTTACGGTGCTTATTACATGTTCCATCTCCAGAGCTTTACAACACAGCGCTTCCTGGTGTAAGATGCAGCTGACGGTGTACCTTCTCCCGCATCCTGCCCACTAATCCTCTCTTTTCATCGCATCGCAGGATCTCTATCTGTCGTCAGTCCCGTCAGTTTGTCCCAGGACAGTTTCATTTCTCACACATTTAGATACTTCCTCGAATATGTATTTTCCCGTGGTTGTGCCATGCATTGATTTAATTACCAAAACCGGCGGGCCAGTTATGATAGACATGATTTTCTTGCGGGCCGGATATAATTGCCTTGAGTTTGACCCCCGTGCAGTAAACACTGAAACTGTGCGCATAAATTAGATAAATAACATAAGCATTTAGTTTATTTAATAAAAGAGCACGTGTTCAATGAAACACTGATACCGCTATTAGTACTGGGAGACGTGTTATACTTAAAAATGCACGCATAAAGTTGCATTCAATTTTATTAAATATATGGCTCTCAAGGAAATACATTTAAAAGTATTTGGCCAAAAAGGTTCCAGACCCCTGCTGTAGGTGCTGTGCTTCAGGTAGCATTTGAGCAGGGAGAGAGCAGAGCCTGAGACTCCCAGTTCTTGCAGCTGTAGTTGTTGTTCTTACTTTTTGTTGTATGATTATTTACTTTAAATTTCCATAATTTGGATGCAATAAAAATGTGTGCCTTTTTGTGTTCTCATTTGTCTTTTGATCCAGGTGAAGGTCCGTTCCCTGCTGTGTTGGATCTGTACACTTTTGGGGGAGGATTGTCAGAGAAAAGGGCCTCTCTGCTGGCCAGCCATGGATTTGTGGTTCTGACCGTAGCACTGTACGGCCATGATGACATGGTGAAGAACATCAAAGAGGTCCATCTGGATTATTTTGAAGAAGCAATAGAGTTTTTAAAGAAGCAAGATAAGGTGAGTTGTTTGAACAGTGCAGTCTGAATCTCTGATCGTGTTTTTTTGGGACACATTTTCGAGTTTCTCTTTCTACCACAGTGTTATTATTTTTACCATCACTGGGATGCTAAAGTTGGAAACATTTCAAGTGCGATACTTATTGGTTAAAGTGTTTAGGTCCATGCATGTTTATCTACAAAAGAGCCAATCTGTGTGGCATTAAAAAGAAATGGTAAAAAGCAGCTAATAGTTTGCATGTGTTTCCACAGGTGGGCAGTAAAGTCGGTGTGATATCCATTTCAAAAAGTGCAGATATTGCACTAACAATGGCCTCGTACCTGCCAGATGTTGAGGTCACAGTGTGGATTAATGGCTGCTCTGCCAATACATGGTTGCCCCTCTACTATAAGAAGAGCCTGATCCTCCCTCCGTTAATGATCGACATCAGCAAGGTGATTCTCACAGAGTCAGGGGCCATTAATATTAAGTATGCTATGCATAATACGCTGGCAGAGGAGAACAAGGCCACCCTGGTCCCCATTGAACAAGCCAAAGGACGTTTCCTGTTCATGGCTTCAGAGGACGACCTCAACTGGGACAGCAAAGCTTACATGGAGCAGATGGTGGAGAGACTGCAGCGTCATGGGAAGGACAACTTTGAGAGTGTGTGTTACCCCGGTGCGGGACATTATCTAGAGCCGCCTTATGGACCCTACTGCCCCTCCAGTTTTCATGGGGTAGCGGGCAAACCAGTCCTGTGGGGGGGTGAGCCCAGGTCTCACGCAGAAGCTGAAGTCCACATGTGGAAGAAGATCCTGGAGTTCCTCAGAACTCACCTGAGCTGTGATGATACACCGACTAAAGCCAAATTATAGATACAAATGAATATCATGAAGACATACTAAAGGATAAACCACCGGCTGGTTAACTGAGAATAATTGTATAAGAATGTTTTGTAATGAAGAAAATTATTAAATGTTTGATTTGATGATTGAACATTTTATATGTTTAAAGATAATGATTGATTACAACCTGATGCAGGGTTACTTCTGTTCACAGAGAAAATGTTATACTTGCTAGATTTGCTCATCTACGGTATTAAAAAAACTTACGTGTGTGTGTGTGTGTGTGTGTGTGTGTGTGTGTGTGTGAAAAAGGTACAGACAGGAGCACCTAATTGTGTGTAAAATGTGTTAATTGTTATTAATTATAGCAATTTTTTTCAAAAGCTCACAGCTGATTATATTTTTTTAGGTAGTTAATTTAACTTGCTATAGTGCTGCTAACATGCTTTAGTTGAATAACATAGTATAATGCTTTTTTTTAACCTCTTAAGAGGTGGCAAATTTACCTCCAAACGACACCCAAAGTAAATTGAAAGCTGCTCTTCAACCATTTGCACCAGCTGCATGATTTTGGTCTCATTCAAAAGATAACTCTCTTATTGTAAACAGTGAAGAATCACTCCAAGTGCTTCTGGCACTGAGTAATATTGGTCTGAATATACTGAATTTGAAAAAGATGTCTGAAGATGTGTATAGCTGGTAGTCCCGAGCTGAAAAACACAATAAAAACATAGCACCAAGTGTTATCAAGTTCACCACCAAATTTCAGATAAAAAGGGATAAAAAATTAATTTATTAGACAGGTTTTTCTAAGAGTAACACCAGGCGTTCACATGCTGTACAATTTGGAGATATTATAATATTTATTAATAAATATTATTTTTATTTATTTATAAATAACTATGATATACCCATATTCCCTGTTAGTAGTAATCACACAGAGGAAGTGAAGTATAAACACATTTTTTGTAATATTTTTATGGGTTTTTTGTATTTTCTTCTGAACTTGAATATAATAAATATAATTCTGAAAATAAATACAATTTGTGAAAAAAAACAAACATAGGATATGACGTTTGAAACTGACCAGCCGTTCATTGGCATTACGACACGCCAGTCACAGCTGAGCTGCTGGTGGCTCAGCCTCCCGGCCTGACACTCATTGGCTCATAAAGGTTGTAGATAAGCCACGGAAGCTCCGATTGGCTCAAATGAAGTGTCAATCTTCTACATGGGGCTCAGAGTGTTTTTGAGCAGCTGTGTGGCCACACTTAACCCTGACATATGCTCTGTCCCCAGATATGTCTTCATTGAGAATGGGTGCTTTAGTTTCTAACCCTGAACTGCGTTGAACGCTCGAAATATTATGTTTTGACAGTTTATGAGAACAAAGTGTTAAAAATCGATCAGCTGATTTCACAGATTGCAACAGCTGTTCATGGGCTTTTATCGATGTTCACAGTGGATATATTTTTACCGGAAACGAAAGTGTGGACATGTTGCAATAGCAGGAGCGTTTTTTTCAAGTATTGCTGGAAAGAGGAGGTGTTTATGAGTAAGTGGGCTCAAAAGTTATGATTTTGAGTGTGCTTGATAGTTTGAGGAGCTGATTGTACCTGTTGTTGTGATTTTCATCTAAATAGACGAGATTGTAAACTTTCCAAAAATATAAAAAAAACAAACGCACATCCAGCATGATGTACACAACACATGGCACAATAAAGCTCCTGCTGTCCAGTTTAGAATTATGGTTATTAGAATTATGTTATCATTCCTTTAAGGTAATAATATTATTATAATATTAATAATACTGTGACATTTTCTGACATGGTTATCGTGAAAATCTTATACTGTTGCAACCCCAAGCACGAATAAGAAGATATATATATATATATATATATATATATATATATATATATATATATATATATATATATATATATAGAGAGAGTTTATATCACGGCGACTGCAGGTCGCTCCAACATGTACCTGGGACACAGATGCAGCAAACAAAGATTTGGTTCACACAATAAGCACATTCAGTGTAACATTCCTAAACTGATAATCATCTGTTTTTTTCAGATGACATTAATTACTTAAGCAAGAAGCTTTCTTTGAGGAGCCTGTCAATCATCACAATGCGATGTAAACCTCTTAAAATAAGCAGCAGTGTCACATGAATACACTAAGTGTGGGGGTTAATACTGAAGCTGCTTCTATTTCTGCGCACAACATGAGAGATCCAGCAAAAGATTAATTCACAAAATGGTAAAAATCCAAGTCACATGCAAGACAGACACATACCTCTGAGGAACTTTTATGCTGACAGACTAGATCAAATGACTCAAGTGCACTTCTCCACGATCAATAAAATAGTTAGAGTGGTCACACACCTTGGAGAAACATTCTGTGTCAACAGATGAGCACACATTGAAGAAACGTAACGTTCTGTGCTGAAGGATTAGATCAGATTAGTCAACAGTGAAGCACCTATAAACCCACATTTAGTCCTTTTCATTTTAGGTCTACGGTTGCTTTCACTGGAGGTAAGTAACATTCTGCTTCTCTGACTTTTCCTCTGCACTTCCTTACAGGAAAGCACAGATAAAACAAGACACTGTCGTCTACAAACAAACTCTTCTATCAACAGTGTGAGAAATTAGCCTCTTCGGTTGTTTTTCATATTGTATAGATGAAGGTCAGAAGGACTCATTTTGACTCGACTAATTTGCACCTAGCTCTCTTCTGATTTGTGGCTCCAAAGATCTCTCTTACCTTGTCAAATTCTGTCAAAGGGAATACATACACTCGTATTTGTGTGAATCAGGGAGAACAATACTTTGTTTTGTCATTGTAATTGTGTGTTCAAGAGGAACATTAGCTAACTAGTCATGTTATTTTATTTCATCAATTGGTTTGGGAGATGGTAGAGTTGTTGTAGAAAAGACATTGGGAGACACTAAGACAAACAGGGTGCAACACAAACATTATAACGTATGTATCTGCCATGTCAAAGTCTCTTGAAATAATGTGAGTGACCATTTTATTTGTTCATCTTGTGAATAAAAGAACAGAAGAGATGTCCGCCCAAGTCAGACTGAGGCTGCTGCCGAGAGCCAGGTGCATGTTTGATGAGCCCGTTCAGGTGAAGGTGGACGGACTGAGGTCGGGACATGTGGTCACCCTGAGAGCCAGATCGACTGACGAGAAGGGGGTGGTGTTCAGCTCCTCGGCCTCCTACAAAGCTGATGAGAGCGGAGAGATCGACCTGGAGAGAGACCCCTCCCTCAGCGGGACTTACATCGGGGTTGAACCCATGGGTCTGCTGTGGTCGATGAGGCCAGATACTTTGCACAAAAGGTTTATAAAAACAAATTCAATAAACCCACACGTGGTGAAGTTCTCTGTGCACGACGAGGAGGAGGGGAAGGGCAGGATGCTGGCAGAGGCGACCAATGAGAGGCTTCTGCTTGGAGAGGGGGTCAACCGGCACCCCGTGAAAGAAGGGAATATACGAGGTGTCCTGTTCACTCCCCCAGGTTAGTCTATGTCTCTGTCATGCTTTACACCAAATAATTAGTAAAGTTAAAATACAAATGCTGGTATTATTTTATCTTGATTATTCTTAATACACCCCTGAAGAAACCAAAACAGTGAGTGTATTCTTGTAACGAGTGCTGCTTTCGTGGACAAAGCCTGATTAAACTTATTCTTTCTGACACAGAATCCATTGTCAATACACAATAATTAAATAGAATAAAACATATTATAAGTACCAAGTGGTTGATAGAAAATAAAGTGATAATTGCACAATAATAATATAATGATAAATAGCCTCCTCGTGGGTTTCAGACCTGGGAAAAACAGAATCAGTTGAGTGTCATCTGCATAGCTGTGGTGGGAGAAGCAATGAGAGTGAATGACAGAGCCAAGTGAGTTGGCGAACAGAGAAGGGGACACAGGATGGACGCCTGAGGAACCCCAGTGTTGCGTTGACAGGATTATGACACAGATCCTCTCCAAGTTACCCTGTAGGTACGGTCCTTCAGGTAGGATTTGAGCAGGGAGGGAGCAGAGCCTTAGACTCTCCAGTTCTTGCAGCTGTAGTTTTTACTTTTACTTTTGTTACAATTTAATTGCTGTATGTTGGATTTACTATAATTTCCATTTTGATGCCATACAAACGTATGCCATTATGTGTTCTCATGTCTTTTGATCCAGGTGAAGGTCCGTTCCCTGCTGTGTTGGATCTGTACACTTTTGGGGGAGGATTGTCAGAGAAAAGGGCCTCTCTGCTGGCCAGCCATGGATTTGTGGTTCTGACCTGTAGCACTGTACGGCTATGATGACATGGTGAAGAACATCAAAGAGGTCCATCTGGATTATTTTGAAGAAGCAATAGAGTTTTTGAAGAAACAAGATAAGGCGAGTTGTTTGAACAGTGCATTCCCAATCTCTGAGAATCTTGTTAGTTTATTTTGGGACACATTTTCGAGTTTGTCTTTCTGCCACAGTGTTATTATTATTATTATTATTATTATTATTATTATTATTATTATTATTATTATTATTATTATATCATCACTGGAATGCTAAAGTTTGAAACATTTCAAGCGCTGTTCTCTTGGCTAAAATGTTTTTGTCCATGCAAGTTATTTTACAAAAGAGCCAATCTCTGTGGCATCAAAAGAAATGTTAAAAAGCAGCTAATAGTTTGCATGTGTTTCCACAGGTGGGCAGTAAAGTCGGTGTGATATCCATTTCAAAAAGTGCAGATATTGCACTATCAATGGCCTCGTACCTGCCAGATGTTGATGTCACAGTGTGGATTAATGGCTGCTCTGCCAATACATGGTTGCCCCTCTACTATAAGAAGAGCCTGATCCTCCCTCCATTAATGATCGACATCAGCAAGGTGATTCTCACAGAGTCAGGGGCCGTTAATTGCAAGTATGCTATGCATAATCCGCTGGCAGAGGAGAACAAGGCCACCCTGGTCCCCATTGAACAAGCCAAAGGACGTTTCCTGTTCATGGCTTCAGAGGACGACCTCAACTGGGACAGCAAAGCTTACATGGAGCAGGTGGTGGAGAGACTGCAGCGTCATGGGAAGGACAACTTTGAGAGTGTGTGTTACCCCGGAGCGGGACATTACCTAGATCCGCCTTATGGTCCCCACTGCCCCTCCAGTTTTCATGCGGTAGCGGGCAAACCAGTCCTGTGGGGGGGTGAGCCCAGGTCCCACGCAGAAGCTAAAGTCCACATGTGGAAGAAGATCCAGGAGTTCCTCAGAACTCACCTGAGCTGTGATGATACACAGAGTAAAGCCAAATTATAGATACAAATGAATATCATGAAGACATACTAAAGGATAAACCACCGGCTGGTTAACTGAGAATAATTGTATAAGAATGTTTTGTAATGAAGAAAATTATTAAATGTTTGATTTGATGATTGAACATTTTATATGTTTAAAGATAATGATTGATTACAACCTGATGCAGGGTTACTTCTGTTCACAGAGAAAATGTTATACTTGCTAGATTTGCTCATCTACGGTATTAAAAAAACTTACGTGTGTGTGTGTGTGTGTGTGTGAAAAAGGTACAGACAGGAGCACCTAATTGTGTGTAAAATGTGTTAATTGTTATTAATTATAGCAATTTTTTTCAAAAGCTCACAGCTGATTATATTTTTTTAGGTAGTTAATTTAACTTGCTATAGTGCTGCTAACATGCTTTAGTTGAATAACATAGTATAATGCTTTTTTTTAACCTCTTAAGAGGCGGGCAAATTTACCTCCAAACGACACCCAAAGTAAATTGAAAGCTGCTCTTCAACCATTTGCACCAGCTGCATGATTTTGGTCTCATTCAAAAGATAACTCTCTTATTGTAAACAGTGAAGAATCACTCCAAGTGCTTCTGGCACTGAGTAATATTGGTCTGAATATACTGAATTTGAAAAAGATGTCTGAAGATGTGTATAGCTGGTAGTCCCGAGCTGAAAAACACAATAAAAACATAGCACCAAGTGTTATCAAGTTCACCACCAAATTTCAGATAAAAAGGGATAAAAAATTAATTTATTAGACAGGTTTTTCTAAGAGTAACACCAGGCGTTCACATGCTGTACAATTTGGAGATATTATAATATTTATTAATAAATATTATTTTTATTTATTTATAAATAACTATTATATACCCATATTCCCTGTTAGTAGTAATCACACAGAGGAAGTGAAGTATAAACACATTTTTTGTAATATTTTTATGGGTTTTTTGTATTTTCTTCTGAACTTGAATATAATAAATATAATTCTGAAAATAAATACAATTTGTAAAAAAAACAAACATAGGATATGACGTTTGAAACTGACCAGCCGTTCATTGGCATTACGACACGCCAGTCACAGCTGAGCTGCTGGTGGCTCAGCCTCCCGGCCTGACACTCATTGGCTCATAAAGGTTGTAGATAAGCCACGGAAGCTCCGATTGGCTCAAATGAAGTGTCAATCTTCTACATGGGGCTCAGAGTGTTTTTGAGCAGCTGTGTGGCCACACTTAACCCTGACATATGCTCTGTCCCCAGATATGTCTTCATTGAGAATGGGTGCTTTAGTTTCTAACCCTGAACTGCGTTGAACGCTCGAAATATTATGTTTTGACAGTTTATGAGAACAAAGTGTTAAAAATCGATCAGCTGATTTCACAGATTGCAACAGCTGTTCATGGGCTTTTATCGATGTTCACAGTGGATATATTTTTACCGGAAACGAAAGTGTGGACATGTTGCAATAGCAGGAGCGTTTTTTTCAAGTATTGCTGAAAAGAGGAGGTGTTTATGAGTAAGTGGGCTCAAAGTTATGATTTTGAGTGTGCTTGATAGTTTGAGGAGCTGATTGTACCTGTTGTTGTGATTTTCATCTAAATAGACGAGATTGTAAACTTTCCAAAAATATAAAAAAAACAAACGCACATCCAGCATGATGTACACAACACATGGCACAATAAAGCTCCTGCTGTCCAGTTTAGAATTATGGTTATTAAAATTATGTTATCATTCCTTTAAGGTAATAATATTATTATAATATTAATAATACTGTGACATTTTCTGACATGGTTATCGTGAAAATCTTATACTGTTGCAACCCCAAGCACGAATAAGAAGATTATATATATATATATATATATATATATATATATATAGAGAGAGAGTTTATATCACGGCGACTGCAGGTCGCTCCAACATGTACCTGGGACACAGATGCAGCAAACAAAGATTTGGTTCACACAATAAGCACATTCAGTGTAACATTCCTAAACTGATAATCATCTGTTTTTTTCAGATGACATTAATTACTTAAGCAAGAAGCTTTCTTTGAGGAGCCTGTCAATCATCACAATGCGATGTAAACCTCTTAAAATAAGCAGCAGTGTCACATGAATACACTAAGTGTGGGGGTTAATACTGAAGCTGCTTCTATTTCTGCGCACAACATGAGAGATCCAGCAAAAGATTAATTCACAAAATGGTAAAAATCCAAGTCACATGCAAGACAGACACATACCTCTGAGGAACTTTTATGCTGACAGACTAGATCAAATGACTCAAGTGCACTTCTCCACGATCAATAAAATAGTTAGAGTGGTCACACACCTTGGAGAAACATTCTGTGTCAACAGATGAGCACACATTGAAGAAACGTAACGTTCTGTGCTGAAGGATTAGATCAGATTAGTCAACAGTGAAGCACCTATAAACCCACATTTAGTCCTTTTCATTTTAGGTCTACGGTTGCTTTCACTGGAGGTAAGTAACATTCTGCTTCTCTGACTTTTCCTCTGCACTTCCTTACAGGAAAGCACAGATAAAACAAGACACTGTCGTCTACAAACAAACTCTTCTATCAACAGTGTGAGAAATGAGCCTCTTCGGTTGTTTTTCATATTGTATAGATGAAGGTCAGAAGGACTCATTTTGACTCGACTAATTTGCACCTAGCTCTCTTCTGATTTGTGGATCCAAAAATCTCTCTTATCTTGTCAAATTCTGTCAAAGGGAATACATACACTCGTATTTGTGTGAATCAGGGAGAACAATACTTTGTTTTGTCATTGTAATTGTGTCAGTGTGTGTTCAAGAGGAACATTAGCTAACTAGTCATGTTATTTTATTTCATCAATTGGTTTGGGAGATGGTAGAGTTGTTGTAGAAAAGACATTGGGAGACACTAAGACAAACAGGGTGCAACACAAACATTATAACGTATGTATCTGCCATGTCAAAGTCTCTTGAAATAATGTGAGTGACCATTTTATTTGTTCATCTTGTGAATAAAAGAACAGAAGAGATGTCCGCCCAAGTCAGACTGAGGCTGCTGCCAAGGGCCAGGTGCATGTTTGATGAGCCCGTTCAGGTGAAGGTGGACGGACTGAGGTCGGGACATGTGGTCACCATGAGAGCCAGATCGACTGACGAGAAGGGGGTGGTGTTCAGCTCCTCGGCCTCCTACAAAGCTGATGAGAGCGGAGAGATCGACCTGGAGAGAGACCCCTCCCTCAGCGGGTCTTACTTCGGGGTTGAACCCATGGGTCTGCTGTGGTCGATGAGGGCAGACACTTTGCACAAAAGGTTTATGAAAACAAATTCAATAAACCCACACGTGGTGAAGTTCTCTGTGCAGGACGAGGAGGAGGGGAAGGGCAGGATGCTGGCAGAGGCGACCAATGAGAGGCTTCTGCTTGGAGAGGGGGTCAACCGGCGCCCCGTGAAGGAGGGGAATATACGAGGTGTCCTGTTCACTCCCCCAGGTTAGTCTATGTCTCTGTCACGCTTTACACCAAATAATTAGTAAAGTTAAAATACAAATGCTGGTATTATTTTAACTTGATTATTCTTAATACACCCCTGAAGAAACCAAAACAGTGAGTGTATTCTTGTAACGAGTGCTGCTTTCGTGGACAAAGCCTGATTAAACTTATTCTTTCTGACACAGAATCCATTGTCAATACACAATAATTAAATAGAATAAAACATATTATAAGTACCAAGTGGTTGATAGAAAATAAAGTGATAATTGCACAATAATAATATAATGATAAATAGCCTCCTCGTGGGTTTCAGACCTGGGAAAAACAGAATCAGTTGAGTGTCATCTGCATAGCTGTGGTGGGAGAAGCAATGAGAGTGAATGACAGAGCCAAGTGAGTTGGCGAACAGAGAAGGGGACACAGGATGGACGCCTGAGGAACCCCAGTGTTGCGTTGACAGGATTATGACACAGATCCTCTCCAAGTTACCCTGTAGGTACGGTCCTTCAGGTAGGATTTGAGCAGGGAGGGAGCAGAGCCTTAGACTCCCAGTTCTTGCAGCTGTAGTTATTATTCTTACTTTTGTTACAATTTAATTGCTGTATGTTGGATTTACTATAATTTCCATTTTGATGCCATACAAACGTATGCCATAATGTGTTCTCATGTCTTTTGATCCAGGTGAAGGTCCGTTCCCTGCTGTGTTGGATCTGTACACTTTTGGGGGAGGATTGTCAGAGAAAAGGGCCTCTCTGCTGGCCAGCCATGGATTTGTGGTTCTGACTGTAGCACTGTACGGCCATGATGACATGGTGAAGAACATCAAAGAGGTCCATCTGGATTATTTTGAAGAAGCAATAGAGTTTTTAAAGAAACAAGATAAGGTGAGTTGTTTGAACAGTGCAGTCCCAATCTTTAAGAATCTTGTTAGTTTTTTTGGGGCTCATTTTCGAGTTTGTCTTTCTGCCACAGTGTTATTATTATTATTATTATTATTATTATTATTATTATTATTATATCATCACTGGAATGCTAAAGTTTGAAACATTTCAAGCGCTGTTCTCTTGGCTAAAATGTTTTTGTCCATGCAAGTTATTTTACAAAAGAGCCAATCTCTGTGGCATCAAAAGAAATGGTAAAAAGCAGCTAATAGTTTGCATGTGTTTCCACAGGTGGGCAGTAAAGTCGGTGTGATATCCATTTCAAAAAGTGCAGATATTTCATTATCAATGGCCTCGTACCTGCCAGATGTTGATGTCACAGTGTGGATTAATGGCTGCTCTGCCAATACATTGTTGCCCCTCTACTATAAGAAGAGCCTGATCCTCCCTCCATTAATGATCGACATCAGCAAGGTGATTCTCACAGAGTCAGGGGCCATTAATTGCAAGTATGCTATCCATAATCCGCTGGCAGAGGAGAACAAGGCCACCCTGGTCCCCATTGAACAAGCCAAAGGACGTTTCCTGTTCATGGCTTCAGAGGACGACCTCAACTGGGACAGCAAAGCTTACATGGAGCAGATGGTGGAGAGACTGCAGCGTCATGGGAAGGACAACTTTGAGACTGTGTGTTACCCCGGTGCGGGACATTACCTAGAGCCGCCTTATGGTCCCCACTGCCCTTCCAGTTTTCATGGGGTAGCGGGCAAACCAGTCCTGTGGGGGGGTGAGCCCAGGTCCCACGCAGAAGCTGAAGTCCACATGTGGAAGAAGATCCAGGAGTTCCTCAGAACTCACCTGAGCTGTGATGATACACAGAGTAAAGCCAAATTATAGATACAAATGAATATCATGAAGACATACTAAAGGATAAACCACCGGCTGGTTAACTGAGAATAATTGTATAAGAATGTTTTGTAATGAAGAAAATGTTTTAAAGTTTGAGTTGATTGAACATTTTATGCGTTTAAAGATAATGATTGATCATAACCTGATGCAGGGTTACTTCTGTTCACAGAGAACTGTAATGGAACATTTAATATGTCCAAATTATTATTGTTTAATACTTGGTTCAATGAACTTCTGTCTTTCCCAACATATCTCTAACTTTATTTCTTCCCACCATATTCTTCTTGTGTCTATCCCAAATGGGTGAATCCTCTTCCTCTCCCCTCCCCTCACTGTTTTATTTGGTCCAACACCTGCAACTGTGTGAACTCTCCATCCCCCTTCTCTACTCCCTGTCTTTGTGGGTCAAATGTGACAATCTTCCACCCTTCCTTCTCTTTACTGTCTGTAAAATACATGAACACAGACTGATTGCACCCTGTATGATCCTTCTTTGCAAAGAATAAATACTCCAAAGACGAGTTAACTTCTCAAGACTCTTCATTTCAATGTTATAGACTTCACTGGTCATTTGTTAAGAACTTGATTAAACTTTCCACCACAGAACATTTTTATGTTGCGTTAGGGTTGTAGATTTGCTCATTTACGGTATTGTTACATCCCCAAGGTGTAGCTAGGGGACGAGGGGGACAATAACACAACAACCAATGATTGAGCGAGTCAGAGTGAACGTGTATAATTGTTTATTGCAAAAATAAACTGGTTCCAATGAACTCTCTAAAGTAAGGGTGAGGAAGGGACCAACTGGTTGAGCCAAACAAAATAAATATAACAAAACAGGGCCTGACTACTACTGTCCTTTCAAACAAAACACAAACAAAAGCGCTCACTAACTGATCGAATAACAAGTGGTGTAAAACATATACAGAGGTGGAAACAACCTGCTAAACTAGTGTTTCTAACAAAGAAGTCTCTACGTGGATGAAAAATGTACAGGGTACCCCAACTTACCTGAATCAACAACCTCACACCACACATGTTATATATTGATATTTTCACACATAGAATAGTATATAATTTGCTTGGTCAAGGACGTCAGCATTCGACCACGAATCAGGCTGAAGAGAGCAGGCTGAAGAGAGCAGGCCAGCTCTTCCTGGTCCTCCTTTAATGAAGGCCCTTCCTCCTGATAGGCCAGCCAATCAGGTAATCATCACCTACTTAGCTGACAGGTGAGAGAAGAGAGAAAATGGATGGATCCCGAGGGAAATTTAGGCATCCAGTAACTTAAAAGACATTATACATTTATTAACATTACACCCTCTGGCCACCACAGACTGGTAGAATAGCAACAGTAGTTGTGTGTGGGAGTGTTTGTGAGAGAGAGTTAAAAAGGTACAGACAGGAGCACCTACGGTATATGTTAATTGGTATTAATTATAGCAAAACAATTTAAAATCTCACACCTAATACCTGATTATTTTTCTTTAAGTAGTTAATGTAACATGCTATAGTACTGCTAACATGTAAACTAACATGCTTTAGTTGAATAGCATAGTAACATGCTTCTTTAAAATCAGGTTAAGAATTCTGTTTCTTAGAATTCTGTTCTCATTCCTTTAATGGTCATTGCAATAATAATAATAATAATATAATACTGTGACATTTTCTGACATGGTTATCGTAGAAATCGTATACTGTTGCAACCCCAAGCACAAATAGGAATATTTGATCTATATTTATAATATAAGTTTGAGCAATAACGAGTAATAGCAATCAGAAACTGAAAAAATTACCAATCTGATAAAGATTAAGCTAAAATGAGATGGCTTTAACAGAAAAAGGAAATGAGCACAGCACGCATACAGCATCGAATATGACAATTACAAACATTCCATGGTGCACATACTGCACATTAGGATCATCAGTAGGCCTGAAGCACACCGGGGCACTTTATGGACATCACAGAGTCAGTGAGGTATAATGATCCATATCGATATTCTTGCTTACTGTTGTGTTTAAAGCTGTCTATGTCACGTGTGCAATAAGGGAAGGACCCAAACGCAGGACACAAACTTGGAGCAATAGGTAGGTGGTTTATTGAAGGGGTTTCCAGGGAAAGGGGACGGAGAACATCCGGCTCGTGGAGGCAGAGGGTGAAGTGGGTAGCAGGTAGCAAGCAGGCGGGTGGACAGGAAGCCAGGGATCCACTGTAGCTGAGTAGACGATCTAGCGACGAGTGGCTGAAGACTGGGGTTGATATACTGCTGGGTTGATGAGTTAATGGATGGCAGGAGTGAGGTTTGGGGCAGATGAGTTGACTGAACTGCAATCAAGGGAGAGTGAGGGGGGCGACACGCCCACAACACAGACACATACACAGAGAGAGAAACAAGCAGGCGACCCAGGGAAAACACAAAGAATGACAGGAGACGTGACCGTGACAGTAGCCCCCCTCAATGTGAGCCTCCAGGCGAACCACCAGGCTTGTCGGGGTGGGACCGATGGAAATCCCGAATGAGAGAGGAGTCCAAGACCAGATGGCTTGAAATCCAGATCCGCTCCTCAGGGCCGTATCCCTCCCAATCAACGAGGTATTGGTACCCCCCCTGCCTCTGTGGCCGGGTGGCCATCAATGACCCGGGTGGGCGGAGGGGAAGCGGCTGGAGAGCACAAAGCCCTGACAGACACCAGTTTCAAGTGAGAGACATGGAAGGTGGGATGGATCCTTATGGACTTCGGCAACTTTAGTCTCACAACAGATGGGTTGATAACAGTGACAATCTCAAATGGACCAATGAAGCGGGGTGAGAGTTTCCTAGAATCAGTCTTTAGGGGAATGTCCTTAGACGTAAACCAAACTTTCTAGCCTGGTACGTAGGTGGGGGCTGGGATTCGGTGGCGATCGGCGAGGCCAGTGCGGACCGAGCATCCCTCCAAACCCTGCGGTACCGGCGGAGATGAGCCTAGACTGATGGTACTGCAATGTCATCCTCCTGAGCGGGAAACAAGGGGGGTTGAAAGCCAAAGGAAAGTTCAAAAGGGGACATACCGGTTGCAGCGCTGGACAGAGTTGTGGGCATACTCAATCCAGGCGAGTTGGGAGCTCCAGGAGGAGGGATTCCTGGCGGTGACACAGCGAAAAGCTGCTTCCAGATCCTGATTGGCGCGCTCGGTCTGGCCGTTAGTCTGGGGTGGAAATCAGAGGAGAGGCTCACCGTGGCGGCAAGAGCTCGGCAGAATGCTCTCCACACCTGTGAGACAAATTGTGGGCCTTGGTCGGAAACGATATCTGAAGGGATTACGTGAAGCCGAAACACATGATTGACCAGCAGCTCGGACGTCTCAAGGGCTGTAGGAAGCTTAGGGAGAGCCACAAAGTGCACAGCTTTTGAAAAACGATCAACAATTGTTAGAATGCCAAGTTACCTTGGGACAGGG
Organism: Cottoperca gobio; assembly: GCF_900634415.1. Classification (NCBI taxonomy): domain Eukaryota; kingdom Metazoa; phylum Chordata; class Actinopteri; order Perciformes; family Bovichtidae; genus Cottoperca; species Cottoperca gobio. The sequence goes on along the minus strand of NC_041371.1, from coordinate 3,848,511 downwards.
GTAAACCCGTGACGAAATCGAGGGCAATGTGGGACCATGGACGGCTGGGAATGGGCAAGGGGCGGAGCAGACCAGCAGGTGGGCGGTGAGAGGACTTTCCACGAGCACACACTGTACAGGCAGAAACAAAGGCACGTGTGTCAGCGTCCATAGTGGACCACCAGAAATGTCTCTTCATGAGGGACAGAGTGCGGCCTATCCCCGGATGACAGGCAAACCGGGCCGAGTGTCCCCACTGAAACACTCCCCATCGCCCCTATGATTGTGCCATTGACTTACTCTCTGGTGCTCCCCTACCTTCCAGTCGGCTATACAACCTGTCACGTCCTGAGAGGGAGACCATGGAGAAGTAAATCAAATAATCCCTCATTGCTGGCATTACTCTTCTCATATTGGTGCTGGCTTCTTTTTTGTGTCCAAGAAGGATAAATCCCTACTGCCATGCATTGACTTCCGAGGGCTGAAAAACATCACCATTTTTAAAAAAAAGTACCCGCTACCTCTGATCAACTCAGCTTTTGAGCCTCTCCATGGTGCCACTATCTTCACCAAGCTGGATTTGAGGCGAGAGCACGTTGCTTACTAAAAACTTCACCGAGATCATGATATTCGAGGGGAATGCTGGAAAGGTTTGGAGGCTCACAGACTAGTGGCGTGATTGTAACAGTGCCCCCTGTGGGGGGAATGGCAGACTGCAAGCATGATGAATGACAAAAGGGACTCCAACTTACAACTTTGCCGTGGTCCAGTCAAAATGGGGGTTGTGACGCCAGAATCCACTAAAACCAACAGGGGTAACGACTCTTGATTCCAACACAGGGTGGCGTGAAACTTCAGGCGTTCGAAGGGTGGAGAAGAAGTTTGACTCACCAGTTTCCCCACTTTTACCGGTGAGCCTAGTCTTTTGGCTGAAAGGGGCAGGAAGACAGGAAATGGCCGGTCCGGCCGCAGTACAGGCACTCCCCTGCTCTCATCCTTCGGAGCCTCTCAGCTGGAGACAGTCAAGCACGACCCTACTCTGATTAATCTGCTTAATCTAAGGACCTAACCTCCTCCCTGAAAGCCACCTCCCGACCAATATCCCTGTTAAGACCAATCTGAAATGCAGTGATAAGGGCAGAATCATTCCAGCCTGATTCAACTGCCAAACTGCAAAATTTTTCTATGTACTCACGGACACTGAGCTTGCCCTGTTGCAGTTTTGTTAAGTGTTGACCTGCGAGCTGCCCCCGTACAGGGTGGTCAAAAACAAGGCTTAATTCAGCTGAAAAAGCCTCAAAAGACTGGGCTGTGGTGGAGCCTTGCACATAGAGGGCATTGTACAAGCTAAGTGGGGCTCCCTCCAACAGATTAAAAATGTAAGCTACTTTAGCTACCTCACTGCTGTAGGGGGATGGCTGGGCATCAAAAGCTAGCTGACACTGTGTTAGGAACTCACGGCAGGTGTTGGGGTCACCAGAATACTTGGATGGGGTGGGATGTGAGGCTCAGAAACTGGAGAGGCATGAGGAGCTTGTTGGGCAGCTACTGGTTGCTGAGCAGAGGTTGCTGCCACAGCTTGGGTCTGTTGGAAACAGAGCGTTGCCAGTGTGGAGGTGATGTCCCTCGACTGATCCACAACGGTTTGCAGCGTGTGCTCCTGATAACCCAAACGCTGTCCCTGGTTGGAGATTGCAGTCTTCAAAACGTCATAGTCCTCAGGGCCCATGGTGGCTAGATCGTTCTGTCACGCGTGCAACAAGGGAAGGACCCAAACGCAGGACACAAACTTGGAGCAATAGGTACGAGGTTTATTGAAGGGGTTTCCAGGGAAAGGGGACGGAGAACATCCGGCTCGTGGAGGCCGAGGGTGAGGTGGGTAGCGGGTGGACAGGATGCCAGGAATCCACTGTAGCTGAGTACACGATCTAGCGACGAGTGGCTGAAGACTGGGGTTGATATACTGCTGGGTTGATGAGTTAATGGATGGCAGGAGTGAGGCTTGGAGCAGGTGAGTTGACTGAACTGCAATCAAGGGAGAGTGAGGGGGGCGACACGCCCACGACACAGACACATACACAGAGAGAGAAACAAGCAGGCGACCCAGGGAAAACACAAGGAATGACAGGAGGCGTGACCGTGTCTATGTCTATCTTGTGTAGTGGCTCACAACATGAGAGAAATCAAGCAAAAGATGTATTCACAAAATGGTTAAAATCCAAAAGGTTTAATCACAGTCCACTTCTCCACTGTCAATAAAATACTTAGATTGGTCACACACCTTGGAGGAACGTTCTGTGCCGACAGATGAGATCAAATTATTTATCGGATTAGTCAACAGTGAAGCACCTGTGTCCATTCACCCTGCCCTTGTGTCTTTGCCCTTTCCCCCCAGCTGTGACTCGTTCTTGTGATTTGTGTCTGTGTATATATACCTGTCTATCCCATTGTTCCTTATCTGTTCATCATCCATATTACTTTGATGTTACCTGGCGTGCGTCCTTGTGTCATCCTGGTTTGTGTTTTCACTTTACGTTTGACCTTATTTTATACTTTTAAGCTTTTATAAATAAAGCTCTCTTTTTGTTAAACATTTTTGTCTGCCGCTGTGCATTTGGGAGATGGTAGAGTTGTTGTAGAAAAGACATTGGGAGACACTAAGACAAACAGGGTGCAACACAAACATTATAACGTATGTATCTGCCATGTCAAAGTCTCTTGAAATAATGTGAGTGACCATTTTATTTGTTCATCTTGTGAATAAAAGAACAGAAGAGATGTCCGCCCAAGTCAGACTGAGGCTGCTGCCGAGAGCCAGGTGCATGTTTGATGAGCCCGTTCAGGTGAAGGTGGACGGACTGAGGTCGGGACATGTGGTCACCATGAGAGCCAGATCAACTGACGAGAAGGGGGTGGTGTTCAGCTCCTCGGCCTCCTACAAAGCTGATGAGAGCGGAGAGATCGACCTGGAGAGAGACCCCTCCCTCAGCGGGTCTTACATCGGGGTTGAACCCATGGGTCTGCTATGGTCGATGAGGCCAGATACTTTGCACAAAAGGTTTATAAAAACAAATTCAATAAACCCACACGTGGTGAAGTTCTCTGTGCAGGACGAGGAGGAGGGGAAGGGCAGGATGCTGGCAGAGGCGACCAATGAGAGGCTTCTGCTTGGAGAGGGGGTCAACCGGCGCCCCGTGAAAGAAGGGAATATACGAGGTGTCCTGTTCACTCCCCCAGGTTAGTCTATGTCTCTGTCACGCTTTACACCAAATAATTAGTAAAGTTAAAATACAAATGCTGGTATTATTTTATCTTGATTATTCTTAATACACCCCTGAAGAAACCAAAACAGTGAGTGTATTCTTGTAACGAGTGCTGCTTTTGTGGACAAAGCCTGATTAAACTTATTCTTTCTGACACAGAATCCATTGTCAATACACAATAATTAAATAGAATAAAAAATATTAGAAGTACCAAGTGGTTGGTAGAAAATAAAGTGATAATTGCACAATAATGATAAATAGCCTCCTCGTGGGTTTCAGACCTGGGAAAAACAGAATCAGTTGAGTGTCATCTGCATAGCTGTGGTGGGAGAAGCAAGGAGAGTGAATGACAGAGCCAAGTGAGTTGGCGAACAGAGAAGGGGACACAGGATGGACGCCTGAGGAACCCCAGTGTTGCGTTGACAGGATTATGACACAGATCCTCTCCAAGTTACCCTGTAGGTACGGTCCTTCAGGTAGGATTTGAGCAGGGAGGGAGCAGAGCCTTAGACTCCCAGTTCTTGCAGCTGTAGTTTTTACTTTTACTTTTGTTACAATTTAATTGCTGTATGTTGGATTTACTATAATTTCCATTTTGATGCCATACAAATGTATGCCATTATGTGTTCTCATGTCTTTTGATCCAGGTGAAGGTCCGTTTCCTGCTGTGTTGGATCTGTACACTTTTGGGGGAGGATTGTCAGAGAAAAGGGCCTCTCTGCTGGCCAGCCATGGATTTGTGGTTCTGACTGTAGCACTGTACGGCCATGATAACATGGTGAAGAACATCAAAGAGGTCCATCTGGATTATTTTGAAGAAGCAATAGAGTTTTTGAAGAAACAAGATAAGGCGAGTTGTTTGAACAGTGCATTCCCAATCTTTGAGAATCTTGTTAGTTTATTTTGGGACACATTTTCGAGTTTGTCTTTCTGCCACAGTGTTATTATTATATCATCACTGGAATGCTAAAGTTTGAAACATTTCAAGCGCTGTTCTCTTGGCTAAAATGTTTTTGTCCATGCAAGTTATTTTACAAAAGAGCCAATCTCTGTGGCATCAAAATAAATGTTAAAAAGCAGCTAATAGTTTGCATGTGTTTCCACAGGTGGGCAGTAAAGTCGGTGTGATATCCATTTCAAAAAGTGCAGATATTTCATTATCAATGGCCTCGTACCTGCCAGATGTTGATGTCACAGTGTGGATTAATGGCTGCTCTGCCAATACATGGTTGCCCCTCTACTATAAGAAGAGCCTGATCCTCCCTCCATTAATGATCGACATCAGCAAGGTGATTCTCACAGAGTCAGGGGCCATTAATTGCAAGTATGCTATCCATAATCCGCTGGCAGAGGAGAACAAGGCCACCCTGGTCCCCATTGAACAAGCCAAAGGACGTTTCCTGTTCATGGCTTCAGAGGACGACCTCAACTGGGACAGCAAAGCTTACATGGAGCAGGTGGTGGAGAGACTGCAGCGTCATGGGAAGGACAACTTTGAGAGTGTGTCTTACCCCGGAGCGGGACATTACCTAGATCCGCCTTATGGTCCCCACTGCCCCTCCAGTTTTCATGCGGTAGCGGGCAAACCAGTCCTGTGGGGGGGTGAGCCCAGGTCCCACGCAGAAGCTAAAGTCCACATGTGGAAGAAGATCCAGGAGTTCCTCAGAACTCACCTGAGCTGTGATGATACACAGAGTAAAGCCAAATTATAGATACAAATGAATATCATGAAGACATACTAAAGGATAAACCACCAGCTGGTTAACTGAGAATAATTGTATAAGAATGTTTTGTAATGAAGAAAATTATTAAATGTTTGATTTGATGATTGAACATTTTATATGTTTAAAGATAATGATTGATTACAACCTGATGCAGGGTTACTTCTGTTCACAGAGAAAATGTTATACTTGCTAGATTTGCTCATCTACGGTATTAAAAAAACTTGTGTGTGTGAAAAAGGTACAGACAGGAGCACCTAATTGTGTGTAAAATGTGTTAATTGTTATTAATTATAGCAATTTTTTTCAAAAGCTCACAGCTGATTATATTTTTTTAGGTAGTTAATTTAACTTGCTATAGTGCTGCTAACATGTAAACTAACATGCTTTAGTTGAATAACATAGTATAATGCGTTTTTTTTAACCTCTTAAGAGGTGGCAAATTTACCTCCAAACGACACCCAAAGTAAATTGAAAGCTGCTCTTCAACCATTTGCACCAGCTGCATGATTTTGGTCTCATTCAAAAGATAACTCTCTTATTGTAAACAGTGAAGAATCACTCCAAGTGCTTCTGGCACTGAGTAATATTGGTCTGAATATACTGAATTTGAAAAAGATGTGTATAGCTGGTAGTCCCGAGCTGAAAAACACAATAAAAACATAGCACCAAGTGTTATCAAGTTCACCACCAAATTTCAGATAAAAAGGGATAAAAAATTAATTTATTAGACAGGTTTTTCTAAGAGTAACACCAGGCGTTCATATGCTGTGCAATTTTTGGAGATATTATAATATTTATAAATAACTATGATATACCCATATTCCCTGTTAGTAGTAATCACACAGAGGAAGTGAAGTATAAACACATTTTTTGTAATATTTTTATGGTTTTTTTGTATTTTCTTCTGAACTTGAATATAATAAATATAATTCTGAAAATAAATACAATTTGTAAAAAAAACAAACATAGGATATGACGTTTGAAACTGACCAGCCGTTCATTGGCATTACGACACGCCAGTCACAGCTGAGCTGCTGGTGGCTCAGCCTCCCGGCCTGACACTCATTGGCTCATAAAGGTTGTAGATAAGCCACGGAAGCTCCGATTGGCTCAAATGAAGTGTCAATCTAACACTAAGAGCCCGCCCTACATTCAGAAAGTGCCTGAACTGCGTTGAACGCTCGAAATATTATGTTTTGACAGTTTATGATAACAAAGATTGCAACAGCTGTTCATGGGCTTTTATCGATGTTCACAGTGGATATATTTTTTACCGGAAACGAAAGTGTGGACATTTTGCAATAGCAGGAGCGTTTTTTTTCAAGTATTGCTGGAAAGAGGAGGTGTTTATGAGTAAGTGGGCTCAAAGTTATGATTTTGAGTGTGTTTGATAGTTTGAGGAGCTGATTGTACCTGTTGTTGTGATTTTCATCTAAATAGACGAGATTGTAAACTTTCCAAAAATATAAAAAAAACAAACGCACATCCAGCATGATGTACACAACACATGGCACAATAAAGCTCCTGCTGTCCAGTTTAGAATTATGGTTATTAGAATTATGTTATCATTCCTTTAAGGTAATAATATTATTATAATATTAATAATACTGTGACATTTTCTGACATGGTTATCGTGAAAATCTTATACTGTTGCAACCCCAAGCACGAATAAGAAGATTATTTATATATATATATATATATATATATATATATATAGAGTTTATATCACGGCGACTGCAGGTCGCTCCAACATGTACCTGGGACACAGATGCAGCAAACAAAGATTTGGTTCACACAATAAGCACATTCAGTGTAACATTCCTAAACTGATAATCATCTGGTTTTTTCAGATGACATTAATTACTTAAGCAAGAAGCTTTCTTTGAGGAGCCTGTCAATCATCACAATGCGATGTAAACCTCTTAAAATAAGCAGCAGTGTCACATGAATACACTAAGTGTGGGGGTTAATACTGAAGCTGCTTCTATTTCTGCGCACAACATGAGAGATCCAGCAAAAGATTAATTCACAAAATGGTAAAAATCCAAGTCACATGCAAGACAGACACATACCTCTGAGGAACTTTTATGCTGACAGACTAGATCAAATGACTCAAGTGCACTTCTCCACGATCAATAAAATAGTTAGAGTGGTCACACACCTTGGAGAAACATTCTGTGTCAACAGATGAGCACACATTGAAGAAACGTAACGTTCTGTGCTGAAGGATTAGATCAGATTAGTCAACAGTGAAGCACCTATAAACCCACATTTAGTCCTTTTCATTTTAGGTCTACGGTTGCTTTCACTGGAGGTAAGTAACATTCTGCTTCTCTGACTTTTCCTCTGCACTTCCTTACAGGAAAGCACAGATAAAACAAGACACTGTCGTCTACAAACAAACTCTTCTATCAACAGTGTGAGAAATTAGCCTCTTCGGTTGTTTTTCATATTGTATAGATGAAGGTCAGAAGGACTCATTTTGACTCGACTAATTTGCACCTAGCTCTCTTCTGATTTGTGGATCCAAAGATCTCTCTTACCTTGTCAAATTCTGTCAAAGGGAATACATACACTCGTATTTGTGTGAATCAGGGAGAACAATACTTTGTTTTGTCATTGTAATTGTGTGTTCAAGAGGAACATTAGCTAACTAGTCATGTTATTTTATTTCATCAATTGGTTTGGGAGATGGTAGAGTTGTTGTAGAAAAGACATTGGGAGACACTAAGACAAACAGGGTGCAACACAAACATTATAACGTATGTATCTGCCATGTCAAAGTCTCTTGAAATAATGTGAGTGACCATTTTATTTGTTCATCTTGTGAATAAAAGAACAGAAGAGATGTCCGCCCAAGTCAGACTGAGGCTGCTGCCAAGGGCCAGGTGCATGTTTGATGAGCCCGTTCAGGTGAAGGTGGACGGACTGAGGTCGGGACATGTGGTCACCATGAGAGCCAGATCGACTGACGAGAAGGGGGTGGTGTTCAGCTCCTCGGCCTCCTACAAAGCTGATGAGAGCGGAGAGATCGACCTGGAGAGAGACCCCTCCCTCAGCGGGTCTTACTTCGGGGTTGAACCCATGGGTCTGCTGTGGTCGATGAGGGCAGACACTTTGCACAAAAGGTTTATGAAAACAAATTCAATAAACCCACACGTGGTGAAGTTCTCTGTGCAGGACGAGGAGGAGGGGAAGGGCAGGATGCTGGCAGAGGCGACCAATGAGAGGCTTCTGCTTGGAGAGGGGGTCAACCGGCGCCCCGTGAAGGAGGGGAATATACGAGGTGTCCTGTTCACTCCCCCAGGTTAGTCTATGTCTCTGTCACGCTTTACACCAAATAATTAGTAAAGTTAAAATACAAATGCTGGTATTATTTTAACTTGATTATTCTTAATACACCCCTGAAGAAACCAAAACAGTGAGTGTATTCTTGTAACGAGTGCTGCTTTCGTGGACAAAGCCTGATTAAACTTATTCTTTCTGACACAGAATCCATTGTCAATACACAATAATTAAATAGAATAAAACATATTATAAGTACCAAGTGGTTGATAGAAAATAAAGTGATAATTGCACAATAATAATATAATGATAAATAGCCTCCTCGTGGGTTTCAGACCTGGGAAAAACAGAATCAGTTGAGTGTCATCTGCATAGCTGTGGTGGGAGAAGCAATGAGAGTGAATGACAGAGCCAAGTGAGTTGGCGAACAGAGAAGGGGACACAGGATGGACGCCTGAGGAACCCCAGTGTTGCGTTGACAGGATTATGACACAGATCCTCTCCAAGTTACCCTGTAGGTACGGTCCTTCAGGTAGGATTTGAGCAGGGAGGGAGCAGAGCCTTAGACTCCCAGTTCTTGCAGCTGTAGTTATTATTCTTACTTTTGTTACAATTTAATTGCTGTATGTTGGATTTACTATAATTTCCATTTTGATGCCATACAAACGTATGCCATAATGTGTTCTCATGTCTTTTGATCCAGGTGAAGGTCCGTTCCCTGCTGTGTTGGATCTGTACACTTTTGGGGGAGGATTGTCAGAGAAAAGGGCCTCTCTGCTGGCCAGCCATGGATTTGTGGTTCTGACTGTAGCACTGTACGGCCATGATGACATGGTGAAGAACATCAAAGAGGTCCATCTGGATTATTTTGAAGAAGCAATAGAGTTTTTAAAGAAACAAGATAAGGTGAGTTGTTTGAACAGTGCAGTCCCAATCTTTAAGAATCTTGTTAGTTTTTTTGGGGCTCATTTTCGAGTTTGTCTTTCTGCCACAGTGTTATTATTATTATTATTATTATTATTATTATTATTATTATATCATCACTGGAATGCTAAAGTTTGAAACATTTCAAGCGCTGTTCTCTTGGCTAAAATGTTTTTGTCCATGCAAGTTATTTTACAAAAGAGCCAATCTCTGTGGCATCAAAAGAAATGTTAAAAAGCAGCTAATAGTTTGCATGTGTTTCCACAGGTGGGCAGTAAAGTCGGTGTGATATCCATTTCAAAAAGTGCAGATATTTCATTATCAATGGCCTCGTACCTGCCAGATGTTGATGTCACAGTGTGGATTAATGGCTGCTCTGCCAATACATTGTTGCCCCTCTACTATAAGAAGAGCCTGATCCTCCCTCCATTAATGATCGACATCAGCAAGGTGATTCTCACAGAGTCAGGGGCCATTAATTGCAAGTATGCTATCCATAATCCGCTGGCAGAGGAGAACAAGGCCACCCTGGTCCCCATTGAACAAGCCAAAGGACGTTTCCTGTTCATGGCTTCAGAGGACGACCTCAACTGGGACAGCAAAGCTTACATGGAGCAGATGGTGGAGAGACTGCAGCGTCATGGGAAGGACAACTTTGAGACTGTGTGTTACCCCGGTGCGGGACATTACCTAGAGCCGCCTTATGGTCCCCACTGCCCTTCCAGTTTTCATGGGGTAGCGGGCAAACCAGTCCTGTGGGGGGGTGAGCCCAGGTCCCACGCAGAAGCTGAAGTCCACATGTGGAAGAAGATCCAGGAGTTCCTCAGAACTCACCTGAGCTGTGATGATACACAGAGTAAAGCCAAATTATAGATACAAATGAATATCATGAAGACATACTAAAGGATAAACCACCGGCTGGTTAACTGAGAATAATTGTATAAGAATGTTTTGTAATGAAGAAAATGTTTTAAAGTTTGAGTTGATTGAACATTTTATGCGTTTAAAGATAATGATTGATCATAACCTGATGCAGGGTTACTTCTGTTCACAGAGAACTGTAATGGAACATTTAATATGTCCAAATTATTGTTTAATACTTGGTTCAATGAACTTCTGTCTTTCCCAACATATCTCTAACTTTATTTCTTCCCACCATATTCTTCTTGTGTCTATCCCAAATGGGTGAATCCTCTTCCTCTCCCCTCCCCTCCCCTCTCCACTCACTGTTTTATTTGGTCCAACACCTGCAACTGTGTGAACTCTCCATCCCCCTTCTCTACTCCCTGTCTTTGTGGGTCAAATGTAACAATCTTCCACCCTTCCTTCTCTTTACTGTCTGTAAAATACATGAACACAGACTGATTGCACCCTGTATGATCCTTCTTTGCAAAGAATAAATACTCCAAAGACGAGTTAACTTCTCAAGACTCTTCATTTCAATGTTATAGACTTCACTGGTCATTTGTTAAGAACTTGATTAAACTTTCCACCACAGAACATTTTTATGTTGCGTTAGGGTTGTAGATTTGCTCATTTACGGTATTGTTACATCCCCAAGGTGTAGCTAGGGGACGAGGGGGACAATAACACAACAACCAATGATTGAGCGAGTCAGAGTGAACGTGTATAATTGTTTATTGCAAAAATAAACTGGTTCCAATGAACTCTCTAAAGTAAGGGTGAGGAAGGGACCAACTGGTTGAGCCAAACAAAATAAATATAACAAAACAGGGCCTGACTACTACTGTCCTTTCAAACAAAACACAAACAAAAGCGCTCACTAACTGATCGAATAACAAGTGGTGTAAAACATATACAGAGGTGGAAACAACCTGCTAAACTAGTGTTTCTAACAAAGAAGTCTCTACGTGGATGAAAAATGTACAAGGTACCCCAACTTACCTGAATCAACAACCTCACACCACACATGTTATATATTGATATTTTCACACATAGAATAGTATATAATTTGCTTGGTCAAGGACGTCAGCATTCGACCACGAATCAGGCTGAAGAGAGCAGGCTGAAGAGAGCAGGCCAGCTCTTCCTGGTCCTCCTTTAATGAAGGCCCTTCCTCCTGATAGGCCAGCCAATCAGGTAATCATCACCTACTTAGCTGACAGGTGAGAGAAGAGAGAAAATGGATGGATGGATGGATCCCGAGGGAAATTTAGGCATCCAGTAACTTAAAAGACATTATACATTTATTAACATTACACCCTCTGGCCACCACAGACTGGTAGAATATCAACAGTAGTTGTGTGTGGGAGTGTTTGTGAGAGAGAGTTAAAAAGGTACAGACAGGAGCACCTATGGTATATGTTAATTGGTATTAATTATAGCAAAACAATTTAAAATCTCACACCTAATACCTGATTATTTTTCTTTAAGTAGTTAATGTAACATGCTATAGTGCTGCTAACATGTAAACTAACATGCTTTAGTTGAATAGCATAGTAACATGCTTCTTTAAAATCAGGTTAAGAATTCTGTTTCTTAGAATTCTGTTCTCATTCCTTTAATGGTCATTGCAATAATAATAATAATAATAATAATAATAATATAATACTGTGACATTTTCTGACATGGTTATCGTAGAAATCGTATACTGTTGCAACCCCAAGCACAAATAGGAATATTTGATCTATATTTATAATATAAGTTTGAGCAATAACGAGTAATGAGTCATAGCAATCAGAAACTGAAAAAATTACCAATCTGATAAAGATTAAGCTAAAATGAGATGGCTTTAACAGAAAAAGGAAATGAGCACAGCACGCATACAGCATCGAATATGACAATTACAAACATTCCATGGTGCACATAAGGATCATCAGTAGGCCTGAAGCACACCGGGGCACTTTATGGACATCACAGAGTCAGTCAGGTATAATGATCCATATCGATATTCTTGCTTACTGTTGTGTTTAAAGCTGTCTATGTCACGTGTGCAATAAGGGAAGGACCCAAACGCAGGACACAAACTTGGAGCAATAGGTAGGTGGTTTATTGAAGGGGTTTCCAGGGAAAGGGGACGGAGAACATCCGGCTCGTGGAGGCAGAGGGTGAAGTGGGTAGCAGGTAGCAAGCAGGCGGGTGGACAGGAAGCCAGGGATCCACTGTAGCTGAGTAGACGATCTAGCGACGAGTGGCTGAAGACTGGGGTTGATATACTGCTGGGTTGATGAGTTAATGGATGGCAGGAGTGAGGTTTGGGGCAGATGAGTTGACTGAACTGCAATCAAGGGAGAGTGAGGGGGGCGACACGCCCACAACACAGACACATACACAGAGAGAGAAACAAGCAGGCGACCCAGGGAAAACAAAGAATGACAGGAGACGTGACCGTGACAGTAGCCCCCCTCAATGTGAGCCTCCAGGCGAACCACCAGGCTTGTCGGGGTGGGACCGATGGAAATCCCGAATGAGAGAGGAGTCCAAGACCAGATGGCGTGAAATCCAGATCCGCTCCTCAGGGCCGTATCCCTCCCAATCAACGAGGTATTGGTACCCCCTGCCTCTGTGGCACACGTCCAGCAACCGCCGGCCGGTGTAAGCCGGGTGGCCATCAATGACCCGGGTGGGCGGAGGGGAAGCGGCTGGAGAGCACAAAGCCCTGACACACCGGTTTCAAGTGAGAGATATTGAAGGTGGGATGGATCCTCATGGACTTCGGCAACTTTAGTCTCACAACAGATGGGTTGATAACAGTGACAATCTCAAATGGACCAATGAAGCGGGGTGAGAGTTTCCTAGAATCAGTCTTTAGGGGAATGTCCTTAGACGTAAACCAAACTTTCTAGCCTGGTACGTAGGTGGGGGCTGGGATTCGGTGGCGATCGGCGAGGCCAGTGCGGACCGAGCATCCCTCCAAACCCTGCGGTACCGGCGGAGATGAGCCTGGACTGATGGTACTGCAATGTCATCCTCCTGAGCGGGAAACAAGGGGGGTTGAAAGCCAAAGGAAAGTTCAAAAGGGGACATACCGGTTGCAGCGCTGGACAGAGTTGTGGGCATACTCAATCCAGGCGAGTTGGGAGCTCCAGGAGGAGGGATTCCTGGCGGTGACACAGCGAAAAGCTGCTTCCAGATCCTGATTGGCGCGCTCGGTCTGGCCGTTAGTCTGGGGTGGAAATCAGAGGAGAGGCTCACCGTGGCGGCAAGAGCTCGGCAGAATGCTCTCCACACCTGAGAGACAAATTGTGGGCCTTGGTCGGAAACGATATCTGAAGGGATTACGTGAAGCCGAAACACATGATTGACCAGCAGCTCGGACGTCTCAAGGGCTGTAGGAAGCTTAGGGAGAGCCACAAAGTGCACAGCTTTTGAAAAACGATCAACATTTGTTAGAATGCCAAGTTACCTTGGGACAGGGGTAAACCCGTGACGAAATCGAGGGCAATGTGGGACCATGGACGGCTGGGAATGGGCAAGGGGCGGAGCAGACCAGCAGGTGGGCGGTGAGAGGACTTTCCACGAGCACACACTGTACAGGCAGAAACAAAGGCACGTGTGTCAGCGTCCATAGTGGACCACCAGAAATGTCTCTTCATGAGGGACAGAGTGCGGCCTATCCCCGGATGACAGGCAAACCGGGCCGAGTGTCCCCACTGAAGCACTCCCCATCGCCCCTATGATTGTGCCATTGACTTACTCTCTGGTGCTCCCCTACCTTCCAGTCGGCTATACAACCTGTCACGTCCTGAGAGGGAGACCATGGAGAAGTAAATCAAATAATCCCTCATTGCTGGCATTACTCTTCTCATATTGGTGCTGGCTTCTTTTTTGTGTCCAAGAAGGATAAATCCCTACTGCCATGCATTGACTTCCGAGGGCTGAACAACATCACCATTTTTAAAAAAAAGTACCCGCTACCTCTGATCAACTCAGCTTTTGAGCCTCTCCATGGTGCCACTATCTTCACCAAGCTGGATTTGAGGCGAGAGCACGTTGCTTACTAAAAACTTCACCGAGATCATGATATTCGAGGGGAATGCTGGAAAGGTTTGGAGGCTCACAGACTAGTGGCGTGATTGTAACAGTGCCCCCTGTGGGGGGAATGGCAGACTGCAAGCATGATGAATGACAAAAGGGACTCCAACTTACAACTTTGCCGTGGTCCAGTCAAAATGGGGGTTGTGACGCCAGAATCCACTAAAACCAACAGGGGTAACGACTCTTGATTCCAACACAGGGTGGCGTGAAACTTCAGGCGTTCGAAGGGTGGAGAAGAAGTTTGACTCACCAGTTTCCCCACTTTTACCGGTGAGCCTAGTCTTTTGGCTGAAAGGGGCAGGAAGACAGGAAATGGCCGGTCCGGCCGCAGTACAGGCACTCCCCTGCTCTCATCCTTCGGAGCCTCTCAGCTGGAGACAGTCAAGCACGACCCTACTCTGATTAATCTGCTTAATCTAAGGACCTAACCTCCTCCCTGAAAGCCACCTCCCGACCAATATCCCTGTTAAGACCAATCTGAAATGCAGTGATAAGGGCAGAATCATTCCAGCCTGATTCAACTGCCAAACTGCAAAATTTTCCTATGTACTCACGGACACTGAGCTTGCCCTGTTGCAGTTTTGTTAAGTGTTGACCTGCGAGCTGCCCCCGTACAGGGTGGTCAAAAACAAGGCTTAATTCAGCTGAAAAAGCCTCAAAAGACTGGGCTGTGGTGGAGCCTTGCACATAGAGGGCATTGTACAAGCTAAGTGGGGCTCCCTCCAACAGATTAAAAATGTAAGCTACTTTAGCTACCTCACTGCTGTAGGGGGATGGCTGGGCATCAAAAGCTAGCTGACACTGTGTTAGGAACTCACGGCAGGTGTTGGGGTCACCAGAATACTTGGATGGGGTGGGATGTGAGGCTCAGAAACTGGAGAGGCATGAGGAGCTTGTTGGGCAGCTACTGGTTGCTGAGCAGAGGTTGCTGCCACAGCTTGGGTCTGTTGGAAACAGAGCGTTGCCAGTGTGGAGGTGATGTCCCTCGACTGATCCACAACGGTTTGCAGCGTGTGCTCCTGATAACCCAAACGCTGTCCCTGGTTGGAGATTGCAGTCTTCAAAACGTCATAGTCCTCAGGGCCCATGGTGGCTAGATCGTTCTGTCACGCGTGCAACAAGGGAAGGACCCAAACGCAGGACACAAACTTGGAGCAATAGGTACGAGGTTTATTGAAGGGGTTTCCAGGGAAAGGGGACGGAGAACATCCGGCTCGTGGAGGCCGAGGGTGAGGGTGAGGTGGGTGGACAGGATGCCAGGAATCCACTGTAGCTGAGTACACGATCTAGCGACGAGTGGCTGAAGACTGGGGTTGATATACTGCTGGGTTGATGAGTTAATGGATGGCAGGAGTGAGGCTTGGAGCAGGTGAGTTGACTGAACTGCAATCAAGGGAGAGTGAGGGGGGCGACACGCCCACGACACAGACACATACACAGAGAGAGAAACAAGCAGGCGACCCAGGGAAAACACAAGGAATGACAGGAGGCGTGACCGTGTCTATGTCTATCTTGTGTAGTGGCTCACAACATGAGAGAAATCAAGCAAAAGATGTATTCACAAAATGGTTAAAATCCAAAAGGTTTAATCACAGTCCACTTCTCCACTGTCAATAAAATACTTAGATTGGTCACACACCTTGGAGGAACGTTCTGTGCCGACAGATGAGATCAAATTATTTATCGGATTAGTCAACAGTGAAGCACCTGTGTCCATTCACCCTGCCCTTGTGTCTTTGCCCTTTCCCCCCAGCTGTGACTCGTTCTTGTGATTTGTGTCTGTGTATATATACCTGTCTATCCCATTGTTCCTTATCTGTTCATCATCCATATTACTTTGATGTTACCTGGCGTGCGTCCTTGTGTCATCCTGGTTTGTGTTTTCACTTTACGTTTGACCTTATTTTATACTTTTAAGCTTTTATAAATAAAGCTCTCTTTTTGTTAAACATTTTTGTCTGCCGCTGTGCATTTGGGAGATGGTAGAGTTGTTGTAGAAAAGACATTGGGAGACACTAAGACAAACAGGGTGCAACACAAACATTATAACGTATGTATCTGCCATGTCAAAGTCTCTTGAAATAATGTGAGTGACCATTTTATTTGTTCATCTTGTGAATAAAAGAACAGAAGAGATGTCCGCCCAAGTCAGACTGAGGCTGCTGCCGAGAGCCAGGTGCATGTTTGATGAGCCCGTTCAGGTGAAGGTGGACGGACTGAGGTCGGGACATGTGGTCACCATGAGAGCCAGATCAACTGACGAGAAGGGGGTGGTGTTCAGCTCCTCGGCCTCCTACAAAGCTGATGAGAGCGGAGAGATCGACCTGGAGAGAGACCCCTCCCTCAGCGGGTCTTACATCGGGGTTGAACCCATGGGTCTGCTATGGTCGATGAGGCCAGATACTTTGCACAAAAGGTTTATAAAAACAAATTCAATAAACCCACACGTGGTGAAGTTCTCTGTGCAGGACGAGGAGGAGGGGAAGGGCAGGATGCTGGCAGAGGCGACCAATGAGAGGCTTCTGCTTGGAGAGGGGGTCAACCGGCGCCCCGTGAAAGAAGGGAATATACGAGGTGTCCTGTTCACTCCCCCAGGTTAGTCTATGTCTCTGTCATGCTTTACACCAAATAATTAGTAAAGTTAAAATACAAATGCTGGTATTATTTTATCTTGATTATTCTTAATACACCCCTGAAGAAACCAAAACAGTGAGTGTATTCTTGTAACGAGTGCTGCTTTTGTGGACAAAGCCTGATTAAACTTATTCTTTCTGACACAGAATCCATTGTCAATACACAATAATTAAATAGAATAAAAAATATTAGAAGTACCAAGTGGTTGGTAGAAAATAAAGTGATAATTGCACAATAATGATAAATAGCCTCCTCGTGGGTTTCAGACCTGGGGAAAAACAGAATCAGTTGAGTGTCATCTGCATAGCTGTGGTGGGAGAAGCAAGGAGAGTGAATGACAGAGCCAAGTGAGTTGGCGAACAGAGAAGGGGACACAGGATGGACGCCTGAGGAACCCCAGTGTTGCGTTGACAGGATTATGACACAGATCCTCTCCAAGTTACCCTGTAGGTACGGTCCTTCAGGTAGGATTTGAGCAGGGAGGGAGCAGAGCTTGAGACTCTCAGTTCTTGCAGCTGTAGTTATTATTCTTACTTTTGTTACAATTTAATTGCTGTATGTTGGATTTACTATAATTTCCATTTTGATGCCATTATGTGTTCTCATGTCTTTTGATCCAGGTGAAGGTCCGTTTCCTGCTGTGTTGGATCTGTACACTTTTGGGGGAGGATTGTCAGAGAAAAGGGCCTCTCTGCTGGCCAGCCATGGATTTGTGGTTCTGACTGTAGCACTGTACGGCCATGATAACATGGTGAAGAACATCAAAGAGGTCCATCTGGATTATTTTGAAGAAGCAATAGAGTTTTTGAAGAAACAAGATAAGGCGAGTTGTTTGAACAGTGCATTCCCAATCTTTGAGAATCTTGTTAGTTTATTTTGGGACACATTTTCGAGTTTGTCTTTCTGCCACAGTGTTATTATTATATCATCACTGGAATGCTAAAGTTTGAAACATTTCAAGCGCTGTTCTCTTGGCTAAAATGTTTTTGTCCATGCAAGTTATTTTACAAAAGAGCCAATCTCTGTGGCATCAAAATAAATGTTAAAAAGCAGCTAATAGTTTGCATGTGTTTCCACAGGTGGGCAGTAAAGTCGGTGTGATATCCATTTCAAAAAGTGCAGATATTTCACTATCAATGGCCTCGTACCTGCCAGATGTTGATGTCACAGTGTGGATTAATGGCTGCTCTGCCAATACATGGTTGCCCCTCTACTATAAGAAGAGCCTGATCCTCCCTCCATTAATGATCGACATCAGCAAGGTGATTCTCACAGAGTCAGGGGCCATTAATTGCAAGTATGCTATCCATAATCCGCTGGCAGAGGAGAACAAGGCCACCCTGGTCCCCATTGAACAAGCCAAAGGACGTTTCCTGTTCATGGCTTCAGAGGACGACCTCAACTGGGACAGCAAAGCTTACATGGAGCAGGTGGTGGAGAGACTGCAGCGTCATGGGAAGGACAACTTTGAGAGTGTGTCTTACCCCGGAGCAGGACATTATCTAGATCCGCCTTATGGTCCCCACTGCCCCTCCAGTTTTCATGCGGTAGCGGGCAAACCAGTCCTGTGGGGGGGTGAGCCCAGGTCCCACGCAGAAGCTAAAGTCCACATGTGGAAGAAGATCCAGGAGTTCCTCAGAACTCACCTGAGCTGTGATGATACACAGAGTAAAGCCAAATTATAGATACAAATGAATATCATGAAGACATACTAAAGGATAAACCACCAGCTGGTTAACTGAGAATAATTGTATAAGAATGTTTTGTAATGAAGAAAATTATTAAATGTTTGATTTGATGATTGAACATTTTATATGTTTAAAGATAATGATTGATTACAACCTGATGCAGGGTTACTTCTGTTCACAGAGAACTGTAATGGAACATTTAATATGTCCAAATTATTATTGTTTAATACTTGGTTCAATGAACTTCTGTCTTTCCCAACATATCTCTAACTTTATTTCTTCCCACCATATTCTTCTTGTGTCTATCCCAAATGGGTGAATCCTCTTCCCCTCCACTCACTGTTTTATTTGGTCCAACACCTGCAACTGTGTGAACTCTCCATCCCCCTTCTCTACTCCCTGTCTTTGTGGGTCAAATGTGACAATCTTCCACCCCTCCTTCTCTTTACTGTCTGTAAAATACATGAACACAGACTGATTGCACCCTGTATGATCCTTCTTTGCAAAGAATAAATACTCCAAAGACGAGTTAATTTCTCAAGACTCTTCATTTCAGTATTATAGACTTCACTGGTCATTTGTTAAGAACTTGATTAAACTTTCCACCACAGAACATTTTTATGTTGCGTTAGGGTTGTAGATTTGCTCATCTACAGTATTGTTACATCCCCAAGGTGTAGCTAGGGGACGAGGGGGACAATAACACAACAACCAATGATTGAGCGAGTCAGAGTGAACGTGTATAATTGTTTATTGCAAAAATAAACTGGTTCCAATGAACTCTCAAGTAAGGGTGAGGAAGGGACCAACTGGTTGAGCCAAACAAAATAAATATAACAAAACAGGGCCTGACTACTACTGTCCTTTCAAACAAAACACAAACAAAAGCGCTCACTAACTGATCGAATAACAAGTGGTGTAAAACATATACAGAGGTGGAAACAACCTGCTAAACTAGTGTTTCTAACAAAGAAGTCTCTACGTGGATGAAAAATGTACAGGGTACCCCAACTTACCTGAATCAACAACCTCACACCACACATGTTATATATTGATATTTTCACACATAGAATAGTATATAATTTGCTTGGTCAAGGACGTCAGCATTCGACCACGAATCAGGCTGAAGAGAGAGCAGGCTGAAGAGAGAGCAGGCCAGCTCTTCCTGGTCCTCCTTTAATGAAGGCCCTTCCTCCTGATAGGCCAGCCAATCAGGTAATTATCACCTACTTAGCTGACAGGTGAGAGAAGAGAGAAGAGAGAAGATGGATGGATGGATGGATGGATGGATGGATGGATGGATGGATGGATGGATGGATGGATGGATGGATGGATTCATCCCGAGGGAAATTTAGGCATCCAGTAACTTAAAAGACATTATACATTTATTAACATTACACCCTCTGGCCACCACAGACTGGTAGAATAGCAACAGTAGTTGTGTGTGGGAGTGTTTGTGAGAGAGAGTTAAAAAGGTACAGACAGGAGCACCTACGGTATATGTTAATTGGTATTAATTATAGCAAAACAATTTAAAATCTCACACCTAATACCTGATTATTTTTCTTTAAGTAGTTAATGTAACATGCTATAGTGCTGCTAACATGTAAACTAACATGCTTTAGTTGAATAGCATAGTAACATGCTTCTTTAAAATCAGGTTAAGAATTCTGTTTCTTAGAATTCTGTTCTCATTCCTTTAATGGTCATTGCAATAATAATAATAATAATAATAATAATAATATAATACTGTATACTGTGACATTTTCTGACATGGTTATCGTAGAAATCGTATACTGTTGCAACCCCAAGCACAAATAGGAATATTTGATCTATATTTATAATATAAGTTTGAGCAATAACGAGTAATGAGTCATAGCAATCAGAAACTGAAAAAATTACCAATCTGATAAAGATTAAGCTAAAATGAGATTGCTTTAACAGAAAAAGGAAATGAGCACAGCACGCATACAGCATCGAATATGACAATTACAAACATTCCATGGTGCACATACTGCACATTAGGATCATCAGTAGGCCTGAAGCACACCGGGGCACTTTATGGACATCACAGAGTCAGTCAGGTATAATGATCCATATCGATATTCTTGCTTACTGTTGTGTTTAAAGCTGTCTATGTCACGTGTGCAATAAGGGAAGGACCCAAACGCAGGACACAAACTTGGAGCAATAGGTAGGTGGTTTATTGAAGGGGTTTCCAGGGAAAGGGGACGGAGAACATCCGGCTCGTGGAGGCAGAGGGTGAAGTGGGTAGCAAGTAGCAAGCAGGCGGGTGGACAGGAAGCCAGGGATCCACTGTAGCTGAGTAGACGATCTAGCGACGAGTGGCTGAAGACTGGGGTTGATATACTGCTGGGTTGATGAGTTAATGGATGGCAGGAGTGAGGTTTGGGGCAGATGAGTTGACTGAACTGCAATCAAGGGAGAGTGAGGGGGGCGACACGCCCACAACACAGACACATACACAGAGAGAGAAACAAGCAGGCGACCCAGGGAAAACACAAGGAATGACAGGAGACGTGACCGTGACAGTAGCCCCCCTCAATGTGAGCCTCCAGGCGAACCACCAGGCTTGTCGGGGTGGGACCGATGGAAATCCCGGATGAGAGAGGAGTCCAAGACCAGATGGCGTGAAATCCAGATCCGCTCCTCAGGGCCGTATCCCTCCCAATCAACGAGGTATTGGTACCCCCTGCCTCTGTGGCACACGTCCAGCAACCGCCGGCCGGTGTAAGCCGGGTGGCCATCAATGACCCGGGTGGGCGGAGGGGAAGCGGCTGGAGAGCACAAAGCCCTGACACACCGGTTTCAAGTGAGAGATATTGAAGGTGGGATGGATCCTCATGGACTTCGGCAACTTTAGTCTCACAACAGATGGGTTGATAACAGTGACAATCTCAAATGGACCAATGAAGCGGGGTGAGAGTTTCCTAGAATCAGTCTTTAGGGGAATGTCCTTAGACGTAAACCAAACTTTCTAGCCTGGTACGTAGGTGGGGGCTGGGATTCGGTGGCGATCGGCGAGGCCAGTGCGGACCGAGCATCCCTCCAAACCCTGCGGTACCGGCGGAGATGAGCCTGGACTGATGGTACTGCAATGTCATCCTCCTGAGCGGGAAACAAGGGGGGTTGAAAGCCAAAGGAAAGTTCAAAAGGGGACATACCGGTTGCAGCGCTGGACAGAGTTGTGGGCATACTCAATCCAGGCGAGTTGGGAGCTCCAGGAGGAGGGATTCCTGGCGGTGACACAGCGAAAAGCTGCTTCCAGATCCTGATTGGCGCGCTCGGTCTGGCCGTTAGTCTGGGGTGGAAATCAGAGGAGAGGCTCACCGTGGTGGCAAGAGCTCGGCAGAATGCTCTCCACACCTGTGAGACAAATTGTGGGCCTTGGTCGGAAACGATATCTGAAGGGATTACGTGAAGCCGAAACACATGATTGACCAGCAGCTCGGACGTCTCAAGGGCTGTAGGAAGCTTAGGGAGAGCCACAAAGTGCACAGCTTTTGAAAAACGATCAACAATTGTTAGAATGTCTGAGTTACCTTGGGACAGGGGTAAACCCGTGACGAAATCGAGGGCAATGTGGGACCATGGACGGCTGGGAATGGGCAAGGGGCGGAGCAGACCAGCAGGTGGACGGTGAGAGGACTTTCCACGAGCACACACTGTACAGGCAGAAACAAAGGCACGTGTGTCAGCGTCCATAGTGGACCACCAGAAATGTCTCTTCATGAGGGACAGAGTGCGGCCTATCCCCGGATGACAGGCAAACCGGGACGAGTGTCCCCACTGAAGCACCTGGGAGCGAACAGAGTTAGGAACAAACAGACAGTTAGGTGGCCCAGTACCTGGCTCTGGCCGAGTTTGTTGAGCCTCCTTAACCAAGGATTCAATCTCCCAGGTAACTGCCGCCACAACAGACGAGGTAGGGAGGATGGCGTCAGGACTGGCAGGGACCTCTTCAGAGACATGCTGGCGAGAGAGCATCAGGTTTAATATTCCGGGAGCCAGGGCGGTAGGTAAGAGTGAACCTGAAGTGGCCAAAAAACAACGCCCAACGGGTTTGGCGGGTGTTTAGGCGTTTGGCTGTTTGAATGTTTGCAAGGTTCTTATGATCAGTCCAAACAATAAATGGGTGTTCAGCTCCCTCAAGCCAGTGTCTCCATTCCTCCAGAGGTAGTTTGACAGCCAGTAACTCCCGGTTTCCTATGTCGTAGTTCCGCTCAGCTGGGGATAGGCGGCGAGAGAGAAAGGCACAGGGGTGAAGTTTCTGGTCTGAGAGAGAGCGTTGAGACAGAACAGCACTGACACCCGTGTCGGAAGCATCCACCTCCACAACGAACTGTCGAGAGGGGTCGGGCTGAACCAGGATAGGGGCAGAGGTGAAGTGTCTCTTCAGTTAAGTGAATGCTCGTCCTGCCTCAGGGGTACAGGAGAAGGGAACTGCTGAAGAGGTGAGTTGGGTCAGGGGGGCTGCCACACGACTATAGTCTCTAATGAACCATAGGTAGAAATTGGCAAAACCAAGGAACCGCTGGAGCTGTTTCACTGATAAGGGTCTTGGCCACTCCGCCACTGCCAGAATCTTTTCAGGATCCGTCTTCACCTGCCCGCCTTCGAAGATGAAACCCAAAAAACCCACTGAACTGACGTGGGACTCACATTTCTCGATCTTGACAAACAGCTTGTTCTCGAGGAGCCTCAGTAGAACTTGGTGGACATGCTGAATGTGTTCTGTAATGTTGCGAGAAAAAAATCAGAATGTCGTCCAAGTACACAATAACAGAGCGGTTGAGGAAGTCCCGGAGCACGTCGTTGACCAGAGCCTGGAAAACCGCAGGAGCGTTGGTTAATCCGAAGGGCATTACCAGGTACTCAACGTAGCCAAGGGGGTGTTAAATGCTGTCTTCCACTCATCTCCTTCTCGAATCCTAAACAGGTGGTACACGTTCCTCAAATCCAGCTTGGTGAAGATAGTGGCACCATGGAGAGGCTCAAAAGCTGAGTTGATCAGAGGTAGCGGGTACTTTTTTTTTAAAAATGGTGATGTTGTTCAGCCCTCGGAAGTCAATGCATGGCAGTAGGGATTTATCCTTCTTGGACACAAAAAAGAAGCCAGCACCAATATGAGAAGAGTAATGCCAGCAACGAGGGATTATTTGATTTACTTCTCCATGGTCTCCCTCTCAGGACGTGACAGGTTGTATAGCCGACTGGAAGGTAGGGGAGCACCAGAGAGTAAGTCAATGGCACAATCATAGGGGCGATGGGGAGGCAAAGCGAGAGCACGTTGCTTACTAAAAACTTCACCGAGATCATGATATTCGAGGGGAATGCTGGAAAGGTTTGGAGGCTCACAGACTAGTGGCGTGATTGTAACAGTGCCCCCTGTGGGGGGAATGGCAGACTGCAAGCATGATGAATGACAAAAGGGACTCCAACTTACAACTTTGCCGTGGTCCAGTCAAAATGGGGGTTGTGACGCCAGAATCCACTAAAACCAACAGGGGTAACGACTCTTGATTCCAACACAGGGTGGCGTGAAACTTCAGGCGTTCGAAGGGTGGAGAAGAAGTTTGACTCACCAGTTTCCCCACTTTTACCGGTGAGCCTAGTCTTTTGGCTGAAAGGGGCAGGAAGACAGGAAATGGCCGGTCCGGCCGCAGTACAGGCACTCCCCTGCTCTCATCCTTCGGAGATTCTCAGCTGGAGACAGTCAAGCATGACCCTACTCTGATTAATCTGCTTAATCTAAGGACCTAACCTCCTCCCTGAAAGCCACCTCCCGACCAATATCCCTGTTAAGACCAATCTGAAATGCAGTGATAAGGGCAGAATCATTCCAGCCTGATTCAACTGCCAAACTGCAAAATTTTCCTATGTACTCACGGACACTGAGCTTGCCCTGTTGCAGTTTTGTTAAGTGTTGACCTGCGAGCTGCCCCCGTACAGGGTGGTCAAAAACAAGGCTTAATTCAGCTGAAAAAGCTACAAAAGACTGGGCTGTGGTGGAGCCTTGCACATAGAGGGCATTGTACAAGCTAAGTGGGGCTCCCTCCAACAGATTAAAAATGTAAGCTACTTTAGCTACCTCACTGCTGTAGGGGGATGGCTGGGCATCAAAAGCTAGCTGACACTGTGTTAGGAACTCACGGCAGGTGTTGGGGTTACCAGAATACTTGGATGGGGTGGGATGTGAGGCTCAGAAACTGGAGAGGCATGAGGAGCTTGTTGGGCAGCTACTGGTTGCTGAGCAGAGGTTGCTGCCACAGCTTGGGTCTGTTGGAAACAGAGCGTTGCCAGTGTGGAGGTGATGTCCCTCGACTGATCCACAACGGTTTGCAGCGTGTGCTCCTGATAACCCAAACGCTGTCCCTGGTTGGAGATTGCAGTCTTCAAAACGTCATAGTCCTCAGGGCCCATGGTGGCTAGATCGTTCTGTCACGCGTGCAACAAGGGAAGGACCCAAACGCAGGACACAAACTTGGAGCAATAGGTAGGAGGTTTATTGAAGGGGTTTCCAGGGAAAGGGGACGGAGAACATCCGGCTCGTGGAGGCCGAGGGTGAGGGTGAGGGTGAGGGTGAGGTGGGTGGACAGGATGCCAGGAATCCACTGTAGCTGAGTACACGATCTAGCGACGAGTGGCTGAAGACTGGGGTTGATATACTGCTGGGTTGATGAGTTAATGGATGGCAGGAGTGAGGCTTGGAGCAGGTGAGTTGACTGAACTGCAATCAAGGGAGAGTGAGGGGGGCGACACGCCCATGACACAGACACATACACAGAGAGAGAAACAAGCAGGCGACCCAGGGAAAACACAAGGAATGACAGGAGGCGTGACCGTGTCTATGTCTATCTTGTGTAGTGGCTCACAACATGAGAGAAATCAAGCAAAAGATGTATTCACAAAATGGTTAAAATCCAAAAGGTTTAATCACAGTCCACTTCTCCACTGTCAATAAAATACTTAGATTGGTCACACACCTTGGAGGAACGTTCTGTGCCGACAGATGAGATCAAATTATTTATCGGATTAGTCAACAGTGAAGCACCTGTGTCCATTCACCCTGCCCTTGTGTCTTTGCCCTTTCCCCCCAGCTGTGACTCGTTCTTGTGATTTGTGTCTGTGTATATATACCTGTCTATCCCATTGTTCCTTATCTGTTCATCATCCATATTACTTTGATGTTACCTGGCGTGCGTCCTTGTGTCATCCTGGTTTGTGTTTTCACTTTACGTTTGACCTTATTTTATACTTTTAAGCTTTTATAAATAAAGCTCTCTTTTTGTTAAACATTTTTGTCTGCCGCTGTGCATTTGGGTCCTCACCATTTCTCCACCGTAAAAGTTATTGTATTTCTTAAATTGGTTTGGGAGATGGTAGAGTTGTTGTAGAAAAGACATTGGGAGACACTAAGACAAACAGGGTGCAACACAAACATTATAACGTATGTATCTGCCATGTCAAAGTCTCTTGAAATAATGTGAGTGACCATTTTATTTGTTCATCTTGTGAATAAAAGAACAGAAGAGATGTCCGCCCAAGTCAGACTGAGGCTGCTGCCGAGAGCCAGGTGCATGTTTGATGAGCCCGTTCAGGTGAAGGTGGCCAGGCTGAGGTCGGGACATGTGGTCACCATGAGAGCCAGATCGACTGACGAGAAGGGGGTGGTGTTCAGCTCCTCGGCCTCCTACAAAGCTGATGAGAGCGGGGAGATCGACCTGAAGAGAGACCCCTCCCTTAGCGGGACTTACATCGGGATTGAACCCATGGGTCTGCAGTGGTCGATGAGGCCAGATACTTTGCACAAAAGGTTTATAAAAACAAATTCAATAAACCCACACATGGTGAAGTTCTCTGTGCATGACAAGGAGGAGGGGAAGGGTAGGATGCTGGCAGAGGCGACCAATGAGAGGCTTCTGCTTGGAGAGGGGGTCAACCTGGCACCCCGTGAACGAGGGGAATATACGAGGTGTCCTGTTCACTCCCCCAGGTTAGTCTATGTCTCTGTCATGCTTTACATCAAATAATTAGTAAAGTTAAAATACAAATGCTGCTATTTTATCATGATTATTTTTAACACATCCCTGAAGAAACCAAAACAGTGAATGTATTCTTCTAACAAGTGCTGCTTTCGTGGACAAAGCCGGATTAAACTTATTCTTTCTGACACAGAATCCATTGTCAACCAACAACACTATTAATATAAACCAGGAGGGGAACCTTTTTTCCTATCAAGGGCCATTTTATTATTTACATCCTTCGAGGGCCATACTAGTTATTGAACTCATAACCTCTGCAACATTTTTTAAGATGCAGCCCATTCATTTCACCTTTCTTTTATGCTGTGCAAAAAAGCAACTTTTCTATCCATGTATCTTTGTTTTATCAGAAATCCTTTATTGGTCCCACAACGGGGAGACTTATCTTGTCACATCAAAAGAACATATGAAGTAAAAAGGCAGTACACAACAATTAAATAGAATACAAAATATTATAAGTACCAAGTGGTTGATAGAAAATAAAGTGATAATTGCACATGGCAGTGGTGGAACAGTCTGTTCTTGGTGTGGTGGTCTACCTATCTATCTTTCCATGTTTTTATGTTACGCTCTGCAGAGAGCTGCTTTTTGGGCCAAACTCCGCCGAAGAGCGTTAACTTTATCCAAACGCACTCGTCCTTTCAGCTCGTGCAGTTTGGCATGTTTCGTGCTGTAATGACGCTCGAGATTATCTCCGCACAAACTAGGCACACTGGCCTTTTACTTCCACAAAGAAATCATCGTTCGTCCATTTCTCCTGGAAAGTGACATTGTGCATCCACCTTTCTGTTTTACACTCGCCACACTGCATTCGCTGATGTCAATGACCGTCTCGTTTAATATTGAAGTTTTTTGACATGACGTGACCACGTGATGACATGTTCCGCACGTGTTGTGTTCAAGGACCCCGAACTTGGCCCAGTCAGTCGCCCGTTTTATTCTATTGCTGTCTAGATTTTTTTTGCGTGTGTTTATGAATTACCTCGAGGGACGGATAAAATGGTCTCGTGGGCCATACACGGCCCGTAGGCCGTACACGACCCGTTGGCCGTACACGACCCGTAGGCCGTACACGACCCGTTGGCCGTACACGACCCGTTGGCCGGAGGTTCCAACCCATAGACTGTATATAAGAAGTGGACGTAATTACCCTGACGTCACCCATTGGTTTGTTGACTACCGTTTTTTTTAAACATCGAGTTTAACATCTTGGCTGTCACTTTTTGGAACCAGAAATGACACGAGACGATGGAGTAAATAACAACCTGGTGCTGAACATGACAATATTAGGCAACCAAAATGATCCGAGCCTCCTCGTGGGTTTCAGACCTGGGGAAAACAGAATCAGTTGAGTGTCATCTGCATAGCTGTGGTGGGAGAAGCAATGAGAGTGAATGACAGAGCCAAGTGAGTTGGCGAACAGAGAAGGGGACACAGGATGGACGCCTGAGGAACCCCAGTGTTGCGTTGACAGGATTATGACACAGATCCTCTCCAAGTTACCCTGTAGGTATGGTCCTTCAGGTAGGATTTGAGCAGGGGGAGAGCAGAGCCTGAGACTCCCAGTTCTTGCAGCTGTAGTTTTTACTTTTACTTTTGTTACAAGTTAATTGCTGTATGTTGGATTTACTATAATTTCCATTTTGATATCATAAAAATGTATGCCATTATGTGTTCATGTCTTTTGATCCAGGTGAAGGTCCGTTCCCTGCTGTGTTGGATCTGTACACTTTTAGCAGAGGTGTGTCAGAGGAAAGGGCCTCTCTGCTGGCCAGCCATAGATTTATGGTTCTGACCGTAGCACTGTACAGCCATGATGACATGGTGAAGAACATCAAAGAGGTCCATCTGGATTATGTCAAAGAAGCAATAGAGTTTTTAAAGAAACAAGATAAGGTTGAGTTGTTTGAACAGTGCAGTCCCAATCTCTGAGAATCTTGTTAGTTTTTTTTGGGGCTCATTTTCGAGTTTGTCTTTCTACCACAGTGTTATTATTATTATTATATCATCACTGGAATGCTAAGGTTTGAAACATTTCAAGTGCGGTACTTATTGGTTAAAGTGTTTAGGTTCATGTACAGTATGTTTATTTACAAAAGAGCCAATCTGTGTAACGGTATGATCAAGACAGAAGGGAGGTGGGACTCAATTGCACGACAGAGAGGCAGATAAATGTTGAATGGAAATGGTCTATGGTACACGCATAGATAGTTGAACATACAAAGTATCAAGGGGTAATCCAGGAGCAGAGTCGGGTCACGGAAACAGGTTTGGTACACGGGCAGATACTCAGCGTAACAGCACAGCAGACAAGGATCAGGCAAGGGCAGAATCGAGTCACGAAAACAAGGTCGAGGAAGCCGGGGAATCAAACGCTTGGGAAACAGGAAGACGGGACTAATGCTGGAACTCTTGACATCGAAGTACGAAGACGAACGGGCAACGAGAGACAAAACAGACTATATACACACACCAAGAAGTGAAGAGGGAACGAGACACAGGTGAGGACACTAACGAACAGATTGGGAACACCTGGGGGTAGGAAGTAGAAACAACAGAGAACAGGTAATTAACTAAATAAAACAGGAAGTACAAACACAACACAACATCTAACGAACAGGCCGAGACCTACTAGTACCCCCCCCCTCTAGGGACGGCACCTGACGTCCCAGGTGCATCAGGATGCTGGCGGTGGAAATCCTGGATCAGAGTATGGTCCACAATGTTCTTGGTAGCCACCCACTGTCTCTCCTCAGGACCATACCCCTCCCAATCCACCAGGTATTGACGACCCCTGCCCCTCTTTCTCACCGCCAGGAGACGCTTGACCGTGTAGACGTTCCCCCCTCGAAGAACCGGGGGGAGGTGGGGGTTTGGTTTTGGGAACCAAATTACTCTCCTTCACAGGTTTTATTCTAGACACATGAAAGGTGGGGTGTACTCTGATGGACCGTGGTAATTGCAGCCTCACTGCTACAGGGTTGATGACCCTGGAGATCGGGAACGGGCCCACAAACCGTGGAGCCAATTTGCGTGACTCCACCCGTAGAGGAAGGTCCTTGGTGGACAACCACACCCTCTGTCCTAGACGGCTGAGTCCATGTCTTTGGCCAGTTCGTACTGTAACAGTACGATGAAGACAGAAGGGAGGTGGGACTCAATTGCACAACACAGAGGCAGATAAATGTTGAATGGAAATGGTCTTTACTGAAAACAACAGAGAACAGGTAATTAACAAAATAAAACAGGAAGTACAAACACAACACAAAACATCTAACGAACAGGCCGAGACCTAATAATCTGTGTGGCATCAAAATAAATGGTAAAAAGCAACTAATAGTTTGCATGTGTTTCCACAGGTGGGCAGTAAAGTCGGTGTGATATCCATTTCAAAAAGTGCAGATATTGCACTATCAATGGCCTCTTACCTGCCAGATGTTGATGTCACAGTGTGGATTAATGGCTGCTCTGCCAATACATGGTTGCCCTTCTACTATAAGAAGAGCCTGATCCTCCCTCCGTTAATGATCGACATCAGCAAGGTGATTCTCACAGAGTCAGGGGCCGTTAATGGCAAGTATGCTATCCATAATCCGCTGGCAGAGGAGAACAAGGCCACCCTGGTCCCCATTGAACAAGCCAAAGGATGTTTCCTGTTCATGGCTTCAGAGGACGACCTCAACTGGGACAGCAAAGCTTACATGGAGCAGGTGGTGGAGAGACTGCAGCGTCATGGGAAGGACAACTTTGAGAGTGTGTGTTACCCCGGTGCGGGACATTACCTAGAGCCGCCTTATGGACCCCACTGCCCCTCCAGTTTTCATGCGGTAGCGGGCAAACCAGTCCTGCGGGGGAGGTGAGCCCAGGTCCCACGCAGAAGCTGAAGTCCACATGTGGAAGAAGATCCAGGAGTTCCTCAGAACTCACCTGAGCTGTGATGATACACCGACTAAAGCCAAATTATAGATGCAAATAAAATTACATAATCTACAATAAGCCCCCTTGCTCTGACATGTAATGTGTTAAAATAATAACAGAGTGATACAATTAATTCCCCCTTGTGGGACTAATAAATTAATATTTTCTTTCTTTCTTTGAAAGTGATTTAAAGCTTTACAATTATTCATCTATTTGTTATATTGAATATGCACTATATTTACTTTTTATTTAGCAGTCTGATTTTAAGATTGGATTCGTTGCACCAAATAACACCCGAAACTTTCCAGCTTTACTATAAATGCACTGCTCACCATAGAGTAAGCTCCTGGATGTTTATTATGAAGGCAAGGGACTGATTTCAGACTCACACCAGTGAATATTGAGCCATCATCATGTCTAACCAGTTACAACCCTATTTCAGTATCATGTACACATTGTATGTATGCATGTAGCCACAATCAGTAGCTCCAATGAGAAGTTAAGAAAACTTTCTTTAGCAACATTTTGAAAAATAAACTTCTCAAGCAGAATTGAAAACAATGGTGTGGCGTGTGGTTAGGGCGCCGGCTGCTGGGGAGAGACAGGAGTGTCCCAGCTGGAGGCCAGACAGCTGAGCGGAATCAGGTAATCAGTCACATAATAAATGCATGGTGATGGCCTGGTTCTGTTCTCTTGCAGTAGGCTGGGTTCCAGAGGATACGGAGACCCTCCTTCAGCCACAGCAGAGTACAGCAGAGCCGCGGACAGGAGAGCGACCTGTCAGCTGTGACTTTAAAGTAACATTACCTGCGTGAGCCTGAAGGCAGTGGCGAAGAAAGCTGTGTGTGACGCTATCCCTCCTCTCTGTCCTTGTAACGGACTGTGGACACAAATGGATTTGGCAATAGTTAGAAAGTTAAATCTATGTGCGGCTCTCAAGGTTATAGTGGCACACTTGAGTAGTGTAAGCGTTTGTATGAACACTGTTAAGAAAACTAAGGGCAATAAATACTTGACAATGGCAGGTTCCATGTGTGAAAAGGCTGTTTTGTTTTAACTTACTCTTCTTGAATTCCTTGATGATGACACATGATGGAAATGTATGAAGCTTTTATAGGTTTATAAATGTTTCAACCTCCCCTTCAGACTCACCGTGCAACGCTCAGCTGATCACCTCGAAACAACCTTGGCAAAATAGAAGAGAACTAAAAAGGAAATGAGAGGCGGAGGAACAAAACATGACTTATTGGTGACTATCTCATCCTGATCTTTCCATCTCGCTCACTATTCAGAGACGAGAGATAACATGTTATTGTTCCTAGCAGGCTCGCTACCGTGCAAGTTCAAGATAACAGTACCAGCCTTGATCTGCCTCCTCGATTTATTGAGCTGCATTGTTGTAAAGCTCTTTCACTGCCTCGCCTCTATTCTCTGTGTTTATGTATCTGACTGCTCCCTTTCTGTCATTTCAGCTTGACGGAGCTCTCATCAGCCTCTAGCTTTCGAAAGGCAGGGAATTTGTTTTTTCACTACTGTACCTGTACTAAGAGATATGCAGGGATCAGAAGCTTGAGGTTGTATTTGAGCGCCTGTGTTTCTCCGTAAAAGTGGGTTTATATTTGTATTAGGGATAGCAACAGAGCCTTTGTGGAGATGCAGTAACATTCGGAAACTGCAAGAAGTGCGATTTGTAAACTTGTGCATGCTGCAATATCACAAAGTGAGTGAAATAATGTAAACACGACTTCCTTGGGGTGCGTAATTAGATGAATGATGACAGCGTCGCGGTGGGGCTATGGCCGTCAGTGAGGGAAATCTGATATTGATCTCTCCAAATCATTTCCTGCTTTAGCAGCACCCTGACACATGTGTAAATCCAGCCTCAGAGATACACAAAAGGGCTGGATGTGCCCACTGTGCTACACATAGATCATATGCACTTTTAAAACTATTGGTTGCGTTGGATAAAACGTGGAATATAAAGTATGCTGCTCAGGTTGAATGCTGCTCTGCAAAACAACAAAATCCTTCATTTGATAAAAGAGTACGTTTAACAGCTGTTCTCGGCCAATTGTTTTGTGTGACCCAATATTAATTTAAAAATATGCTGATAAAGTCAGCTGTAAATGTATCATACAGTCAATTTGAAAGAATATATATTTGCAATTAGAGGCCTTGAAGGCAAGACTTATGGGGCTAAAGCTGGTGGTGTGGATGCATTTAGTGCCTCCCTCTTTTTAGCCCATATTCTAAGTGAAGTGCGTTTGTCGTTGACCTACTTGCTGTAGTCACTACTGTATCTGCATCAATGCTCGTCAACCAACCTTTTGTTTTAGCTGCATGTCTGAGTGGGTCTTTGCACGGTGTGTAAGTCCACTGAGATCTACTGAAGTCTTGTATCTATGAGCACATTTATGCAACAACTTGATTCTGATCTCAGATACTATCTGAATCGTAAAATGCGAACATCTCCTTTTTAGCGAAGATAAGAAAATCAGTGTTCCTTGTGATCGGCGGCTCATTCAATCCTTGTTTCACTGCTACAGTCCCACATCTGAACTTTGGACATGAGTTCACGTCTCTAACTCGCCTCCTTCATCTCCTCGCTGCGTTTAAATCGTGACTCTTGCCAGAGACAGAAGTTGGAAAATGTGAAACGCATCCCGTGTTTTCATGAATCTCACTGTTCCAACAGCACGAACAGAAACGGAGACACTATACACTCTAACAACCACACTGTTGTTGTTTCGCAGTTTTCATTATTTTCATTTAAGCTCACAGGAATCTGTCATTGCTTCCAGCCCGCCTCTGACAGGATATCCATCATGCTGCTGTGTTTTCTGATTGTGGCTGCAGGCACCTTGTGTACACAAGCTATAACTCCTGTATTTTTTTTTATGAGCGATAATGACAAGGAAGCAGGAAGTGTTGCTTAAAAAGAGAAACTCTTTTAATGCTCCAACTGTCTGCTTCTCTCCTTACCTGCTGCACCTCCGTACTCTACTCACGCTGCCTCCACCTCATCAGCTCACCTGGGCTCCAGCTGCATCTCATCTCCAATCAAGACAGTATGTAAGCCTCTCCTGCTCGCTCACTGATTGCTAGATTGTACTTCGATTCATGCGAGACTCTCCAGCACTTTGTTCCGAACTGATTTCCTGCTGCAGACCCTGCCAGCCTCCGACCTGCCTGCCGGTCTCATCCGATTCCCAATCCTCTGCCTGTCCCCGACTGATTCGTCTGCTTGGACTTTTGCATGTACTCGTGTTGATTATCTGTCCTCTGCTCTGAAATTAAACGTCATTACCAACTGTTCCTGGTGTCCTGTGTGCTGCATTTGGGTCCAAACATGTTGCATGACAGCAACAAGGTTTTTTGCAGGCAGTATGAACATCAGACGGAACTGTTTAACCACCTACATTTATGCCCTTTAAACTGAAATGTTATTCTTGTGCCAGATTTGGTGAGTATATTCTTGCATAATCTAGATTATGATGCACCAGCGGGCCCTTGCACCTCATCATGACTCATCAGCTAAAAATACGAGTTCCTCTGCTTGTCCTCTTTCAAGCTTTCTGTCATATAATGCAATCATACGGGTATTAAACAACCATCCTCTCCTAAAACCCCACTCTAGCAGCCATTGCAAACTTTTACAAGAATAAAATATTTAAATAAACACAATCTAGTGAAAGCAACAGCACTGTTTCTAAGTAAATATGTTGATAATAAATCCCCACTATATCTGAAAGATGGATAATTAGGAGTCTCTCCAGCTGTTTAGCTCTTTTTGTTTGGAGACTGAATTTGTAATTATGGCTGCCTAAGCTTGGTTGATGGTGGCACTTCAAAACTAAATGCCCTAAAACTGCAACACTTGAACAAGAAGGGTTATGTTAATGGTAACATAACACCTGATGTACTTAGCTGTTAAATATGGGATACTGACTTGTGAATTGCAGACTCCTCGTACTGTGTTGTATAAACTCAATTTGTTTTGTGAAAGTATAAAATGATACCCCTCACTGCTGGGCCTGCTTTGTGCACAGCCATAAACAAAATATCACGTTTTTTTTACAGATGTCTTTTCTTTCCCCCCTTGTCACTTCTTCTACCAGCTGGTTAGCCCGAGTAACCGAGTAAGTTTTAACCAGTGAAGATTTCCAGCCTTTCCCGTCTCCTGTGTCATTAGTCCGTATACGTGAAGTCTGCACTGTTATTAGCTCAGCAGGCGAAAAACGAGATGGAAACCAGCATCTCGGCTCCTGCTGCAGATTTTATATCGTATAAATTAAGGAAACATTGTGAATGTTTCCATCTTTCCTGTATTTCTGATACTGATCGGAAAAACATAACAAAATCCTTCATATTGACAATTCTTTGTGTTGTCCAATATTACTTCAAAAACATGCTGATAAAGTCAGGTATAAATGTATCATACAGTCAATTTAAATAATATATATTTGCAATTAGAGGCCTTGAAGGCAAGACTTATGGGGCTAAAGCTGGTGGTGTGGATGCATTTAGTGCCTCCCTCTTTTTAGCCCATATTCTAAGTGAAGTGCGTTTGTCGTTGACCTACTTGCTGTAGTCACTACTGTATCTGCATCAATGCTCGTCAACCAACCTTTTGTTTTAGCTGCATGTCTGAGTGGGTCTTTGCACGGTGTGTAAGTCCACTGAGATCTACTGAAGTCTTGTATCTATGAGCACATTTATGCAACAACTTGATTCTGATCTCAGATACTATCTGAATCGTAAAATGCGAACGTCTCCTTTTTAGCGAAGATAAGAAAATCAGTGTTCCTTGTGATCGGCGGCTCATTCAATCCTTGT